>NW_024100510.1:6817500-7048381 GCF_016545835.1 Crotalus tigris
CCACTTGAACAAAAAATGAACGCTGAAGAATGTGTATATCTGGATACATATACTGATTCAGGAAGAAGTTTGGTGCACTGGAGATGTTCCCCATTCTAGCTCCCATCAATACTAGATAGAATCATTGCTTTATGTTCAGGCAAAGCATCTGCAATATCACCTGTAAAACATTAAAAGAGCATACATGCATCACCATCTTTTTTTAGAGAGTTTATCTTTTATTATCACTATTACAAGACACTGAGCTTGTCAGCTGGAAAGCTGACAGTTCGGGTTCAAGACCTGAGTGTCGCACAACAGGGTGAACTCCCATTACTTGTCCCAGCTTCTGCCCACCTAGGAGGTCGAAAACATGCAAATGCAAGTAGATAAATAGGTACCACAGTGTTCTGTGTGCCACTGTGTATAGTCATGCTATCCACGTAACCATGGAAGTGTCTTTGGACAACGCTGGCTCCCTGGGCTAAGAAATGGAGATGAGCACTGCCCCCTAGAGTTGGACATCTGGACAGAGGAAACCTTTACTTTTACCACTATTATGCTGTCTCCTATTTAACTGACATGTGTATCAGAAATTGGTCTGTTCCCAAGTCTCATATTTTTTTCTTTCTCGTCAGAGTAAATGAACCTAGCTCATCTGGTAATGCAATATGTGGGAACTCAAGGAAAGCTCTTTTCAAAGATTTGGATGGAAGTGCCCTAGGATTGGATTCCCCTGTATCAGTTTTCCAAAAATCAGAGTTGGATTGGGAACAAGCATGCCAGGATGCTGGTAAGTTGCCAGTCATGGGTAGACAGCAATACCAAAGGATGTTATATGCAAGAGAGAGCAACTTAGAAGGAATCGAGTGCTACTGTGGCCATTTGAAGACAATTATTCCAGAAAGATGGCAGTATGACAATAAAGAATTTAGAGTCATTGTCTCAGGGGTACAGTTTCCAATTGTATATGTCTCTCCTAGTTCCAGGGCAAGTAACTTAATTCAACATAACCTTTATATGTATTAACGGCAGCCTGGTCCACATTTATTCTTCAATAGAGCAAGGTAATTTTATTCACTTTTCACAAGCGTTTTGAAATCCCTTAATGAGAGATGCTTTCTAAACAATTGACCTAATAAGATTTTGTGTGAATCCCATAGAGAATGGTAGGCCCGCCGGCATCAAGTCCTGCTCAGACTTTTTAGAGTAAACTGCCTTTTCAAAAGAGCTATTTTGTTATACAGCCATGTGCTGAAAGTGCATGCAGTGAGACTCGGTTCCCATCCTGATTAAGACTGTGCTGCGACTCCAGATAAACTCTTTAATTACAATTAGTATCTCTGGAGCCTGCTGTTCATGATGGTGGCCATTTTGCAGAAAAGTTACTTCAGCTGGATAGGAGCTTAATGCAGGGGACTGTAATTAATCTCATTTTCCATCTTGCCCTGGAAAGCGATTAAGCACAAAGAGAACTTTAATCTTTAAACCAAATGTTTAATCTTTAAATAAAACATCTAATGTCTTCCAGGGTAAAAGGCATTTCTCTAAGGATCTGTCTTAGAGGCTGCTTAGAGGGCTGATTAATTCACTGTCTTGCACAGACGTGATCTTCCCCCCTGCTTTAGTTGACCTGATTATGAATCACAAGTCAAAAAGTCAAACACCAGGTTCCATCATCTTTAAAGGCAGGTTTATTGATCTTTATGTTCATGCACGTATCAGGTCATAAGCTTCTAGATTTGTCATTAGAAAACAACCATCTTTGCCATTTTAAGAATTTCCAGAAGAGTTTTCTAGAAAAGGACATTTATGGAATTCATTGAGAAAAGGCCCTTAGAAGGATTTGACATTGAGCTAATAATCAGTGTCATAAAACTTTTTTTTAAAAGAAGAAATTGATCATCCACCTCTGTCTTAAATATACATTTTGGGATTCTCTTTTTTTTTAATCCGCTTCTCATTTTCAAGTCCAAACCATGGACAAGAATCATATCTCCCTAATTTTAATGACCCATCATTTATAGAAGTCCTTTATAATATATCCTTTATCTGCTGCACTACTTTGTGGTGAATCCCAAAGCATTCATTCATGGAAGTTCTATTCTGAAAACAAATGAGATGCTTTATCACCATATTTTTCTTTTCTGGTATATAAGTTAACTTTTTATATTATGGTTTATTTTTATGTATCAAGCTTTAATTGGGGACATTGATTTTTATGATGTATATTATAGGATAACTCTTTGGTGAAATATTGAGATAGTGGAAAATAATACCATGCGAGGAAATTTCTGTTCCTGATAACTATTAAGCTATATTCCCTGAGTATACGTAGATACAGAAAGCATATTCTGTATCTACATAAAACAATTGCAGAGCATAAACAAGATGACACTGATGGAGATACTGAGGATAAGTACAGTTACCAGAACAATGAGGGGAAAGGCAAATCTTAAATCCGAAACAGGCAGAAAGTATGGCAAAGAGGCTCAGACAGAAATCTTCATAATCACATGAATATAAGAAGGGGAGGAGGTATAGCAGACCTATAACATTTATTTCATTATAGCCCTTCTCAATAACAATATTCTTAGTTTCCCTGTGAAGTTGATTTCTAGTGTGGTTTCCATAGTGAGGCTAAGACAGTGGTGGGATTCAAATACTTGAACAACCAGTTCTCTGCGTGGATACAGGCCTGGGCATTAAAGGCCTAGAACGGACTTCCAGAAGTGGCATCCATGCACTTCTGAAGGGCCATTCTAGGCCTGGGAGGCATCCTCTAGGCCTCTGAGGCCTAGAATGGACTTCTGGAAGCAGTCTTCATTCAGCCAGTTCTCCGAACTCAACAAAATTTAGCTACCAGTTCTACTGAACTGGTGTAAACTGGCTGAATCCCACTGGGCTAAGAGTAACTGAAGTTTTTACTGTTTTCTTGCTATCATGACTGTTTTTATGCACCTTGAGAAGTGTTAGAACAGGAAAGAGATATTAACTAGATTTACTCCCCCTACTATCATAATCAACCAACTAACCAACCAACCAATTAAATCAACATAATATAATGTAAAAAAATCAGAATAATGTTGAGGAGCAACATCCTCTAATACACAAAGGAGAAGTGAATTTATAAACAAAGGGGCCTACTGGAAAGTTAAAAACATTTTCCAGAATGCTACTGTGTTATCACGGAAAAGGCTGTTAAACACCTCTCTACACACATATAAGTAGCCCTTGAGCTATGACCACAACTGAGTCCCAAATTTGCATTGCCAAGCAAGACAATTGTTCAGTGAGTTTTGCTCCATTTTACGACCTTATTTGCCACAGTTGTTGAGTGAATCACTGCAGTTGTTAAGTTAGAAGAACAGTTGTTAAATGAATCTGGCTTCCCCACTGACTTTGCTTGTCAGAAGGTTGCAAAAGGTGATCACATGAGCCCCCCGGGACACTGCAATTTCATCAATACTTGGCAGTTGCCGAGCACCCGAATTTTGATCATGTGACCATGGGGATGCTGCAACACCCACAAGTATGAAAAATGCTCATAAGTCACTTTTTTCAGGGCCGTTGTAACTTCAAATGGTTACTAAACGGATGGTGATAAGCCAAGGAAGGGCCTTTTTATGCACTGCACAGATATTAAAAACTATATCTGTCCACTCCGAACGGACCTGAAAGAACAGGCTAGGGAAAGATTGTCATGGAGAAAATCTATCTATGTGGTTGCTATGAGTTGAAAAATCACTTAATGGCACATAATAAATTCAAAATAAGAATTTTAAAACATTGGAAGAAAAAGCAACATAAAAAGCATGCCCTTAATTTGTCACAAGGTTCACTAATTTTCAGCCACCTTCTGATTCCTTGGACTGTGAGATAATTGAGAGGTGAGAGGCATGTTTGAACAATGAAGGGAATGGATTTAGCAGAAAGAATTCCTCCCTGAAAAGTTATAACACGTGAATGGAAATAATACTTACATTCTTGACATCTGTTCTGAGAGAAACTGAATTTATAAGGTTGCATCAGAAATGAATTTTAAATATGGTGAAAAATAGAATTCAGAGGAATTTATGATTAATATATTTGACTGATGTTGTTCAAAGAACAGTACAGTAATTGTTTATACATTGAGAGATGGATGACAAGACAGCTAGACTTTATAGTTCCCAGATGAAAATTAAGTAAGTAACAAGGTCGGCCTTCTCAAGAGTGAATAAGCCTCACACTTTACAGGATTTGCATGTGAACTTGAAGAATGGCATTGCCCTAAATTTCCCTGGCATATCCATAACGAAGACAAACTGCTGAGTGTCAGTGTGCAGTACTTGACACAGAAGAAGTGCTGTGTTTTGCAACAATTAATTTTGCAGAGGAAGCAGCCTGTTTAAAGATGCCTGCAGCACTCACTAAAAGTTGTGTTGTTTTTCAAGGCCACCAGATACACAGTTGGCTAGGCTGCCTAATAAACAAAACAACAATGCAAAACCCGTTGCCTGGTGGGGCTTGCTAGAGAAGGTAAAATGAATAATGCTTACCTGCCAGGGGTGGGTGAAGATAATAATTGTTTAGCCTGCAGCAGATCTCTGTAAGGGTTAAAAATGATAGAGATATTAGGTGAAAACTGTAAAATTGTTTGGTTTGAAGCTTTCAGCAATACCCAGACTGTTATTTACCGGACTTGGTCGATTTACTTCTTAATGCAATAATGACCTGTGAAATGAAACGTGAGCTAGACAATTGTTCCTCATTGTTTCCAGTAAAACATTCTTTCATACCCCATTAAACCACCATTAATTCCCTATGAAAGAGAAGCCAGCACAAATACACTGAACCTGGTTTTCCTTTTTCTCTGTCATGAGAGTCCCTCTTTTTGCTTTGTTCCTCTAACCCTGTCATGTTTGCTGTAGGACAAATGGTGTGCTTATAGATTAAGTTTTAAACAATATACAATAAAGCCATATAAATATTGATTTAAGGCTGCTGTTGTTCAGTCAAGTTCTGCCGTATTCATCCTATGTGCTGTGTCTGAAGTCAGGGGAGTGCAGTTACTAGGAATGGAGGGGATAGATGCAAGACAGGGACTCGCAACGGGAACAGCTCATTTCATGCCTTTATTGCTTTTGAAAGACTTAAGGATAGGCAGAAAGGCTTGCTGTTAATTTAATATGAACCTCCCTATTGCACATAATTCTTTTGCCTGCTGTGCTGCAGTGTCCACATCTATTGCAATTTGAGGTGAATTCTTGAATTGGTTACCCAGAGAGAGGGAAACTCAGTCTTCAAGTTGTGCTTGTATGTTGTAAACCTCCCAAAAAGGAGAAAGGGAAAAGGAGAAATGAAGTGGATTATTATTATTTAATGATGAGAACAGGACAGAAGAGAAGTCTGTTATGTAATTATAAGTAAAACTTCTATGAGGGTATCACAGTGGCTTCATAACTGGATATCCAATTCAGCTATCCAGGTGATCACTTCTGGCGTTGCTTCGTGCAGATCTTCTAGGGAACCAAAGAATGCATGTCATGGACAATCTTGCACAAAATGTTTAATAATAATAATAATTAAATGTAAGGAACCATAGGAAGGAGAACAAGGAATCCATAGGAATGGGACACAGTAAAAAGAATGGATGAAACCATGGGGACAGAAAACATAGTTGCCTATAATGAAAAACCCGAATCCTGGGAGAAGAGAGAAATTTCTGTGTAGTGGGGTATTTAGAGGTTGGGAGTGGGTGATGGACAGAGAGAAGGAGAGAGGTTTACAAATGTTTCTGTCTAATATAACAGAGAAATCTGACAGAATGCAAGCCTTGCTTTCTGTGAAATGGGTCTTGTAGATGAAGTAGCTAGCTGTGAGAAATGGGAAAGTGAAAACAAGGTTAGTTTGGGGAGCACAGTTGCTTCAGCAGTTTCCCTACTGGTCCTCTATGTCCTGAGCAAATTATTAAAACACTTAGTTTCCCTCTTACTTGCTGTGATCTTCATGGCTTTTGGGGTACGACACTATGTATTGGTGCCTGTTTTTCTTTCTTCCTTTATTTATTATGGTCTTAGACTGGCATATGCACATAAAATCCATCACAATTCATAAATACAAAAATAACAAAGGATCCAAGAGGCAGCAAAAATGATCGGTTGCTTGATTAAATAAACAATCAAATAAACATTTGAATGCTTTTGTGAAGTTTCATGCAGAAAGCTTAAATGGATAAAGGATGTAACAAGCTTTGCCTGTGTTTTAATTGTCTTATCTTTTAGGTTTTTATGTTGTAGCTTCTTAATTTGTGAATTGCCAAGAATACTGTGATTGCAGCGGAGCACAAGTTAGGTAAATAAATGCTGTCCTGTTCATTAAAGCAATCCTTTCGGTAAAGAGAATGCAATTTTGTCACACTATCATTTTCATATATGGATTTTTTTTTCCTGCTTGGAGTCTGCCTGTACAAGCCCCTGCAGGGTTTTTTTGGCAAGGTTTTTTCAGAAGTAGCTTGCCATTGACTCCTTACTAGAGCTGAGAGAAAGTGACTGGCCCAAGGTCACCTAGTTGGCTTTGTGCCTAAAATGGGATTAAAACTCACAGTTTCCAGCTTTCTAGCCTGATGCCTTAATCTGTTCACCCAAAAATTCACCATAAATATAGATTTATGAGAGAAATAACTGGTAGCATTATATAATAATTCAAGAAAATTAGGCATGACATTTGCTAATGAACTGAGACAATTTCATAAAGGATGGAGAGGACCATCTTCCTCTCCCCTCCAGGCAGTCTTGTCCCCCTCCTTTGGGCTATTTTCTTTAATTAGGAGCAGTCTTCAGTCAGATGTTCTGCTGGTGCTTTTCCTAGTCAAGCCCTCCTTTCCTTCTCCAATTTTCCCCCTCTGGCTCAGAAGAGTCAGTCAGAATGACAAAAATAGGGACCAGAAAGAGCCTTCTAAAGGGGCTTTGCCTCAGTTTAACTGTGTAGCAATCCAGAGCATCCCATCTTTGGAGCACAAGCCAGAACTACAAATTACCAGAAGCAGACAAAGAAAATACTGGCATGAAAATAGTTGTAGAACAAAGGTGTCAAACTGGCAGCCCGCAGGCCGGATGCGTCATGCACAGGACGTGCCCATGCTCCACAAAGACAAAAAACGTCATGATACACCATGATACGTCACATTACACAATTGAGTTTGACACCCGTGTCGTAGAAGGTACATTTAGAATGCTCTGGGAGATGCACACATTTTATGGCTTTTTAATTTTTTTCCCATTTTCATTAACATTAATCTGATGTGACTGGAATAGCAGAGCAACCATGAAATATATTAGCATTTCCAGGGATCGCTTTCAAAGTCTAATCTTTTTTTATTTTTACATTTCCCCTTTCTATTTTTTGTGTATTTTCGCATATCTGTTTTACTACTAATCACAGGATCTTTCTGAGTGGTATGAACCTCTGTATGGAGCACCGAAAACTTACAATTTATTTGATAAAATTTTAAGTTAAATTTTAAAAATGTATAACAAAAAACATAAAATAGCTTCTCACCTTGCTAAGATAGTTCTTTTTACAGCATGAAAAACTACAGGTACTCCTCAACTTATAACTGGTCCCCAGGACTACTTATAACCTGAATATGAAGTTCCAATGGTCACCCCCACATGGTCATGTGATTCTATGGGATCTTGGCAATCAGCCCACATTTATAACCATTTGCAGTGTCCCCACGGTCACATGACTGGGATTTATAATATGCTTTTTTTCTTGAAAATCAGTATTTACTTCCAGGTTTGGCAAAAACACCTATCACAGTCATTGATTTCCTTAACTATCTCTTTGTTCACTTAACAATCATAGTGATTTACTGCAAAAAGGGTCATAAAATTGGGCATAGTCAACCAATTTTAACAAGCAACTTGACTTACACCCATAATTCCAGACTCAATTACTATCAAAAGTCAAGGACTACCTGTATATTCAAAGAAGCATCTGTGCTGCATGAGAATACAGTGGACAGAATAAATTTTGATTTCAGCAAAACATTAATGATATACTCTATGACATTCTGATTAGCCTGCTAATTAAATATGGGCTGGTTACTATAATAAGTGAGATTTGTTCATCAATATTTATTTGTTAAAGTAGAATGTGAGTATTGCATAAGGTGGTGCTCTGTTTTCTTCAACATTTATATTAATGATTGGATGAAAAGAAAGAGACAATGTTTATTAGATTTGCATATGACTCAAGATTGAGCACAATAGCTAATACCTAGAAGCAGCTGGCCTCCATATTGTTTGTATTATGCTAGCAAAAGAAGTTACTGCTTCAAACAGCAGTAGACAAGTGCTACATCCCCAGGTGCTAAAAAAAAAAAACAACCCACCTTTTTGAAACTTACTCTAAACATTGCCAGATTGAAAATTGATTTGATTAGACTCCTCAAATAGTTGAAAAGTGTTATATTGGTCTGTGTTCTATCTTTCCCAAGGATAGAACACAGAATCATTAACATAAATTTACAGGATGGCAAAAAAAAAAAAAAAATCTCCAACAACTTGTTAGTGAAAATGAATTACCAAAGTGAGCTCCATTTCACTAGATGTGTTTAAGGAGATCTCATGGATGCATTGATTTAAATCTCCACAATAAGTTACATTTGATGGCCTCAGCAGTTTCCTTCCAATTCTTTATTTTTATTATTCTATCTCCTTTCAGCCTTCTACCTGCCACATTCACACAAGCTCTGATATTATACTAATCTATTTCCTTTTCTTAACTGCAGAAAGTTAACTCTCTCCATTTATAAAATGATACATTAGATAGGATTACCATGTCTATCATGCTGGTTATGACCACAAGGGTTGTTCTCTTAAGTCTCTCCACAAGAGAGATTGGTTGCACCAGTAACCAAGTCATTCCTAAGTCTTATGCTACGACATTACAAACATTCACTGCATATTTGGGATACTGTGTGATATAAGTTGGGATTTTGTAGAATTTCCAGCAGACGGGTAGGAAAATGAAGTAAATGAAACTCTTTGGAAGGTTACATTAGTCTTTCCAAAAGGAATATGGAGATATTGGCTAAAGCCTGAAAAAATATACTCAAAATAGAACCAACAGTTTGCATCTGTGAATGGGATCTCATTTTCTGTTTCTGTTAATCACTACTGACCACAGTGAGCTGGAGGCTAGAAAATAAAGTGCAAGGATAAAGAAAGGGGAACTGATTTTATTGTTCTTGTCATGAGATTTTAAAGAAACATGGCATGGAAAAAATGTCAGCAAAAATCATGACCCAAATCTCTTTATAAAAGAAATGAGTTCATAAAAGGTACAAAGAACTTGGAATTGCCTGCAGGCTGTTACATATAGAGGGTGAGTTTCCTAGTAATTAAAATTCACATAAGACAGAAGTAAGCAAGTATACTGTATATTTGAAGCTTGGGAAAAGAAGCACTCAGGGAGTAGTTTCCTTTGAAGAGCATTTCTTAACAGCTTCTCCTTTCTATGAAGGTATGAAATTTGCATAGAAATGGTTTTTATATATGTTTTAATAATGAATCAATCCAATTTGGGGCCTATGTAATTTCTTAATTGTGTTTCTATCAGCCCTCTGTTCCTGAATTGTGCATTAAATTTATTTTGCTTTATGGTTAATTGGACAAAGTGTACCTTCAGCTGCTATTATGGTGCAAATCTTCCATCTTCTTCCATTTTTAGAATCAAGTCTCTTGCTTACATATAGGTAGGAACATGTTTTCAGTGATATGCACAACACTTAAATATATATTTAAAATGATGTTTGTTGTTGCTAGTTGTGAAGTCATGTCCGACCCATCATGACCCCATGGACAATGTTCCTTCAGGCCTTCCTGTCTTCTACCATCTTCTGGAGTCCATTTAAGCTCACACCTACTGCTTCAGTGATTCCATCCAGCCACCTCATTCTCTGTCGTCCCCTTCTTCTATTGCTTCTCAATCTTTCCCAGCATTAGGCTCTTCTCCAGTGTGTCCTTCCTTCTCATTAGGTGACCAAAGTACTTGAGTTTCAACTTCAGGATCTGGCCTTCTAAAGAGCAGTCAGAGTTGATTTCCTCTAGGACTGACCGGTTTGATCACCTTGCAGTCCAGGGGACTCGCAGGAGTCTTCTCCAGCACCATAGTTTGAAGGCCTCAATTCTTTTGTGCTCAGCCTTTCTTATGGTCCAACTTTCACAGCCATACATTGCAACTGGGAAAACCATGGCCTTGACTATATGTACTTTTGTTGGCAGGGTAATGTCTCTGCTTTTTAGTATGAAAATGATGTTACAAAAATGTAAGTTATTTTTCCTTTTTACTGCCCTAACAAAATCACATTGGGATCAAGTTGTTGAAAAATCTGAAAACATGAAGCAGTGTAGAAAAGGTCTGCAGTGATGGGAGGAACTATCCATCACTTTCCCTCAACCTTTAAAGGAAGCGGTGGTGAGGCCCCTCCTCAAGAAGCCTCCCCTGGACCCAGCTGATTTGAAGAACTTTCGTCCTGTCTCCAACCTCCCCTTTGTGGGGAAGGTTGTAGAGAAGGTGGTGGCGTCCCAACTCTTGCGATCCTTGGATGAAACTAATTATCTGGACCCTTTTCAATCTGGTTTCAGGCCCGGCTACAGCACTGAGACTGCTTTGGTCGCACTGACCGATGACCTCTGGCGAGCCCGGGATAGGGGTCATTCCTCTATCCTGGTGCTTCTTGACCTCTCAGCGGCTTTCGATACCATCGACCATGGTATCCTTCTGCGTCATCTCGGAGAGGTGGGGGTGGGCGGCACCGTATTGCGGTGGTTCTCCTCCTACCTCTCTGACAGGTCGCAGTCGGTGTTGGCGGGCGGACAGAGGTCGACCCCTAGGCGCCTCGATCATGGGGTGCCTCAGGGCTCGGTCCTGTCCCCCCTCCTTTTTAACATCTACATGAAACCGCTGGGTGAGATCATTCGGCGACACGGGGTGAGGTATCATCAGTACGCGGATGATACCCAATTATATATCTCCACCCCATGTCCTTTCAGTGAAGCAGTCGACGTGATGTGCCGGTGCCTGGAAGATGTGAGGGTCTGGATGGGGGTGAACAGGCTTAGACTCAACCCTGACAAGACCGAGTGGCTCTGGGTCTTGCCTCCCAAAGGTCAACTGGATGGTCCATCATTAGTCCTGGGGGGGGCAAATTTACCTCCCTCAGTGCAGGCACGCAACTTGGGTGTCCTCCTGGACTCACAGCTAAATTTGGAACAACATCTATCGGCTGTGGCCAGGGGGACCATTGCCCAGGTTCGCCTGATGCACCAGTTGCGGCCTTATTTGGACCAAGAGGCTTTACTCACAGTCACTCATGCCCTTGTCACCTCAAGACTGGATTACTGTAATGCGTTCTACATGGGGCTACCCTTGAAGAGCATTCGGAGGCTGCAGTTGGTTCAGAATGCAGCCGCGAGAGCGATTGTGGGCGCGCCAAGGTACGCCCACGTGTCACCTATCCTCCGCGAGCTGCACTGGCTTCCTGTGGGTCTCCGGACGCAATTCAAGGTGTTGGTTATCACCTTTAAAGCCCTTCATGGCATAGGGCCAGGTTACTTACAGGACCACATACTGCCACACAGTTCCCAGAGACCGGTGAGGTCCCATAGATTGGGCCTCCTTCAGGTCCCGTCGGCCAGACAATGTCGGCTGGCGGGCCCTCAGGGAAGGGTCTTTTCCCCCCGAGGTTCGAACTACTCCCACCCTGCCGGCCTTTAAGAAAGCCGTTAAAACTCTCCTGTTCCGGCAGGCCTGGGGCTGATGTCCCCGGGGGGGGCGGGATATGATCGAACTCGTGGTATGATTGTATTATTTTATTGTTTTATTGTTGATGATTGTTTTAATTTTGTACGCCGCCCTGAGTCCTTTGGGATTGGGCGGCATATAAATAAAATTAAATAAATAAATAAATAAATAAATGTATTTCATATTTCTCACAGAAACATACAGATTGAGAATTTGTGAAGATCTAAATTAGCTGGGAGAACCTAGGAAGCTTGGAATCTTTGCTGTGGAAAGATTCACTGAAAAGTAAACTAATTCTACCATATTTTGGAAAATGCCAAATATACCCAATGAAGTACATTCTAGTCTATTGTACAAACTTATGCCATGATTCATTTGGCTTGGGGAGACCTGACAATTTTTTCAAAGCACCCATCTGATTAAGCATCAATTGGTTAGCAGGAAATAATCCACATCTAAGTGCTCCTGTTGGTTTTAATTTTTGCCAATCCTCTAGCCATCCACACAGCAAAATATAGTCAGGACTGAAGGAGCGAGGCACAGTCAGGCAATTCCATCCTGACCTTACTATTGTAACCCTTAGCTTAAAAAACTACAATTTGGTATGGCAGAAGACCCCTGCTGATGAAAGTCATGCCCTTGACTATAATCAAGATAACCTATGAAAACTGAAATTTCCCTGATAGTTGTTGGTATTAACAAAGATTAAAATATCTGAAATAAAGTTTTCCATCAAATAAAGTGTGCATGTGCAGTCATCTATGTATCTATGTGCCACTTAGTGCCAGATCCAACCTTAATGGAAAACATTTTTTCCATCTTTGCTATATAAAAACTTTTGCCTTATGGTATACATTGTTTTAATTAAAATCCCATTATATTATTAATATAATATATCAATAGTTTCAATTACTGCACCCAGGAGAGCATTTTTTAATTGTCAGAGGTGAAGGAAGAGAAACTAAATTGAAATAATATATTGACCTATTTTTTTGTATAAGAAAAAAAATAAGGAGCATATATTTTAATTATTTATTTATGAAAAATTAACTAAAAAAGAAGGGATTCTGATAATTTACTCAGAATAAATTCTTTTCTTTTAGTATCCTACAATCGAACTTCAAGTGATAAAACTGATTAGTGGTAGGAACAGGACAAATGAAAGGATTTTTTTCCCAGGCAGTGAATAATGAATTTATGCAATATAGACTGCATGGTTTGATTCCTGAAAAACACTACTATTATCCAGGAAAAAACACTGTTATCCAAAGAAGGTAAATTGTTGTTGAAAGGCAATATAATGTAATTGCTAAATATTAGGAGCAAATCAGGTCTTCCTTCCTTCCTTCCTTCCTTCCTTCCTTCCTTCCTTCCTTCCTTCCTTCCTATTGGACTAACATGATTTACATTCAGGCCTAATATAACCGGACTGTTTTCATGAGTTTCAGCTTTTCTATGCCTTTTAGCAACTGTCTAGTAGACAGAGATCAATGGGTGAATCTTTGGCAAGTATTTCCCAAGGAGTCTGACATTCTGGTAGGATCATCAACCTTTGTGAAAAATGCAGTTCCATAAATCCTAGGATGTTGCTGTACATGATTTTGACATTATTCAGGTGAAAAGATCCATCATGGGAACTACAAATTCCAAGTAGCCTGATGGTCTGGTCAGAGGCTAGCATCTATATAAACTATAGGGTTATTGTTGTTTCCCCAAGACATTGTTGTGATGCTGCTAGGTAGAGACTATGAACTTGTAATGGGTTCAGTGTTTCTCAAAAGAGATAACACCCCCTTCTGAACTTTGACAGATAGACAACAACTATGACAAATGTGCCATGTTTAGAGATAGAAGGACTGCAAACACTATGTTCTATTGCTTTAATATAAAAGAAAGGGAGGGAGGTAAAAAGAAGACAATTTTAAAAGAACACATACAGAAAAATAAGGATTCTTATTTCTAGTTGAGAGTTGTATTTTGAGAAGCTTATAGAAACTTTTACAAGATTTTGATCTTAATTATAAAGAACAAATACTTTTACGTGGGAAAAAGTTTTTTGCAAGACATAACAGATAAATAAGTTTATGATTTTAACAACTGGACATTAGAAGAGGCAAAAGATTCTAGAGGGAAAAAATGGAGAAGCCTACATGTGTTAATTAACTGGGACCTACAAAACGAAGCAAAACATTATAGCTCTGAAAATATAAGGGAGACTTTTGAAAAATGGAGTCAGAAATTAGTATCCCCAATATCAACAGTATCAGTCATGATGTCTGCCTCTGAGGATACATTATGTCCAAAATACGTTATTGAAGAAATGACAGATGTGCAATGAAGGTATTAAAAGTGGATTTACAAATTACAGGCTAAAAGAATGACTTGAAAAAGGATGTCTCACTAGATATATAAAATAAACTGGCTGATGTTTTAAAAATCAAAAGAGAAATACAAATGATAAACCAAAAAAAGCAATCTGAATACTTTTTACTTACTGGATTTGCAAAATAAATGAATTCTAGCAGATGACATTTGGACTTCATATCCCTATGTTTTGGTAGCCACTTTCTCCACTTCCTTCTCTGTTATATCCTTCTGCGTATAACAGTAAGTATTGTGGCACAGAATACAGTGATAGAAGCGTCAAAGACAATGAAGTATGGCATATATGAAAAAACAATCAGAACTGTGAAACACCCAGCTATTTTTAAAATACAAGCTATAAGTGAATAAAACTAATAGCTTAAAAAGTAGCTTCTTTTTCAAAAACGTCTCAGACATATAACACCAAGATTCTGAGAGAAGGAAGGAAGCTTTGCATGCAGAGTTCCCTTCTATATCTTTATTTGGAAACTTATTTTCTCTGTTGACTTCCAAATATTACCATTTAATGAGATACACATTTCCTTCATGTATTTTGAACATATTCCAATACCAGCAAATACCAGAATTTCAAATGTTATGATAGGATAGGTTCTTTATTAGTTTGTTTTCTTTTCATTCTCTCTGTTTTGACTATGTCCTTTTTTTATTATAAATCCTTGTATTTCCAATCAAGGAGTCTGACTAATCTGAAATGCTTCCAACTGAGGTAGATAGCTATTCTTTACAAATTGTCCCCAAACTAACCCAGTGAAGCCAGCTGTTCTGAAAACAGGAAATTGAGCAAGCCAGGTTGATCAAGAATATGGGATATTTCAGATAAAATATGTTTTTAAAAAGCTTATTATACTGCAGGTTCTTATTGTACATAAAGTAGAAAAATATATCCAAAAGAAAAAAAATGATGTATACGAGAAAGGTAGTGATAATCTAAATATGGTAGAATCAAAGTCAGCTGGTTCTCTAGAGTGAAAAACATTATCTTTATTTGAATTGTTATTTTGTTGAGGAATGGACAATTAGAATAATTTTTACCTTAATTTTAAAGAATTGAGGTGTATTGAATCGAACACAAAGATGGGAAGTTTAAATGACTTTTATAGGAGTGTACCAATACCAAGACTTGAGAACATATTCTATCAACAAACAATTTTTTTGGGAAACCTGAGATACTAAGGGAGAGACAAAGTTATACATAGAGTGGAGTAAATAAAATGTTAAAAATGTCATCAAGAGATCAACGTCATATCTGGGGGAAAAGGATCAAGTACAGCTTGAGTGTATGTTTTCAGTGGGAATTAGCATTTGGGTGGACATCTTTTTCCAACTATTATCTCTGCTTATATTCTTAACTAAATTCTCTTCCTATTTTGGATATTTTATTTTTTTGTTTTATCTTCTTTGGAGATAAGTTCTACATCTGACAGGTTAATTGGTCAACATTGACTAAAACCATCAATTAAGCAATAAAACTGTGAAAATAATTAAGGTGATCTAATTTATTTTAAAGTCTGTTCTGTTCTTGCATTGTCTTTGTCTTAAATAACTTTTGTTATGATAACTTTATTTAAAATTAATCCCCACTGACAAAAGAGGGCAAACTTTATATATTAATTTGAGCAGTAATTATAGCTTATGATGATATAATAATCAATGTGATGACAGTGGAGTTTGATATTATAAACTGATTTTTCAGGATTTTTCTTGTCAGGACCATTTCATAGGTAGAAAAAGAGAGCTGGGGAAAATCAACACAGTGGACTGTTTCAAATATTCATTGGTTCCCTACATATATAGTTCCTTACAAATATGTGCTACATATTTTTTAAAAAGCAGGACTTTAAAAAAAAGTTTAATAATCCTTGTAAATTGTCATTCGAGTGAATGAGATCAATTCTAAATCTTAAGAACAACTGTACAAATGCCAGGTAAATAGAAAGGTTCATCTTTTTAGATAAGCCTCATGGTATGATGATAGTTAAAGAGAAAGAAAAGAACATTGCAAGAACTAAGTCCAAAAATGCAGTTGCAGTTGTGTCAATTGGGTAATGCTAATGACACTTTGAACTTCAGTCTGTGTTTGCTATCAAGATCAATTACTTGATGTTGTTGGTTTTAATGCTGCTGTCATTTATGATTTCTCAGGACATATGTTCAACATTGCACCTTCCTGGCCTTGGCAGTGTGCCTTTTCTGTTGCAACCCCTGCCTTATGCAACACCGTCTCCTCTGAGACCTGACAGACCCCCCCCCATCCTTTTAACCTTTTGGGGAGCACTCAAGACATGACTTTTCCCCCAAACATTGGGCTAGGGTAAAATGAAAATATTGTCTGTTGCATCAGGAAAGTGTGTTTGTGATGCAAGGTTCTTCTGTCTTTGGTTTTATTTTCTATATTTGATTTTTTTTTATGGCTGTATATACTGTTCTTATTTGCTGTAAGTCACCACTGTGATGTGTCTATGCCTAAAAAGTTCAGACTCATCTAAGCTCTGGTATTCCCTATGACACTTTATGGAGGTGAAAGTTGAATTTTTAAAAAAGCAGGATAGGAAGAATGTTGATGGTATCTGAGGAGACTCCTAAGAATACTGTGGACAGCCAAGAAAACAAACTGATGGATCATCAAACAAATCAACCCAGAAGTCTCATTTGAGGCACACATGATCAGTCTCAAATGATCCTATTTGGATACATTATGCTCTCTGGAAAAGGCTCTAATGCTGGGAAAGAAGAAAGAAAAGAAAAGAGGATGACTAGCAGCAAGGTGGATTACAGAGGAAATGAGTGCATGGTTGGGGAACTCGGAGGGCTATCTTAAGGATACATTGTCATGGAGAATATCCAGGGCTTTTTTTCTCATAGAATGCCCAGAACGGAGTTCCAGCACCTTTTTGGGATGGAACCTTGTAGGGTAGGCAAGGCGGGTTGTATGACGTGTGTGAGTTCCGACACCTTTTTTTTTTTTTTTTAGAAAAAAAGCACTGAGAATATCTATCTATGTAGTCACTAGGAGTAAAAATGACTTTATGGCACATAATCAGTGACTAATGGGCCCATCTGGCAATAGCCCTGGCATATGGGAAAAAAATCGCAGTTTGAATGTATGAAGAGTGAATAGTAAAGATTAATGACTGAAATGAAAGATAGTAAAACATGATAGAAAAAGGAAAAACAATTACAAGAGAAACTCTGAGTACTAGATGAAAAGTATTTGTAGATATATTAATCTTGCCATTGAGTAAATTAATATATATATATATATATATATATATATATATATATATATATATACGTATATATATGTATATTAATTGCATTAATATATAAATAATTATATATAATTAATTATATTATATTAATTAATAATATATTTAATATATTATCAATATATTTAATATAATATATTTAATTAATATATATTACATTATTTGTTGTTGTTGTTGTTAATTGCGAAGTCATTTCCGACCCATCGCACCCCATGGACAACGTTTCTCCAGGTCTTCCTGTCCTCTACCATTTTCTGGAGTCCATTTAAGTTCACACCTACTGCTTCATTACATTATTAACTATATATAATATAGTTAATATGTAGAAGTGGCTTGGAACAGAGTGAAAACAATTATGTTACAAAGTGCCACAAAAGTATGTGGAGTTCCACTAACTGGAAGTATATAAAAGATTGCTTGGTGAATTGATAAAATGGTAAAAGCAGTGAATGAGGAAAATGCATATAAGGAATTATATTATTGCAAAAGAATGAATATGAGAAAAATATAAGTGCATGGAGAGGAAAAAACAACTGCAAAGAATGGTTGAAGAACAAGAAGCAGTTAAGATGAAAAGACTCAAGAAATAATAGGATGATTTTGTTGATTTTTCTTCTTTAAAAAAGTTTAGAAAGTGGGTGAAGGGGGCTAAATGGCTCCAGAAAAACAAATGGTATTAAAAATAAAAATGAAAAAGTGTTTTGTAATGACACTGAAGTGGGGGACTCTTGGAAGGATATTTTAAACATTTATTTTGTAAAAATGGAAGTTCAATATATTAGAAGAAACATAAAGCTGGTATAAAGACATTGGAAAAGGCATTGTTAAGAAATATGTATAGTAAAAAAGTAAAGAATGAGTTGAAGCTGAATTATTTATGAATTCAGTACAAATGTGCATGAATTGTAGGAAAAATAACTGTTGATATTTGGTCTTACATCACAAATGAATGAAGATCAAATTGCAGAACAAATATATAAAATATGTGACTGGGCAAAAAAGAGGGGAAGACAGAACATGTACTTGGATGGAGTTGATGAGAACATCACAGTAAGATGTTTAAAGAACAAAACACATGAAGCAATAGATTGAAATGATGGAAGCAAAGATGGTTTGTAAGAATAGAAAGATATAAAAAGTTATAGTGAGTGGTGTTGGTATAAATGAGTCCAGGTATATTTCACTTTCTTTTTCTTATATTACGCCCTTAACTTCTTTGGCTTACTATTTTACTCTTTTTCTGCACTCTGCATAATGTGCCTTACCCCAAAAGGGAATAGTGTGATGGATGTATATGTATATATGCAGAAAAGGACATAAAAGAACAATCTTCTTCCTGGAGTAAAAAACAAAAAAACAAAAACAAAAAACAACTACTAAATAAAGAGGAAAAAATCTAATAAGTAAATTTAGAGAAGGGGTTAAAATAATTGGATGTCAGTCCACTTGTGTGTAATATTCCTCAATGCTTATTTAGCAGTCACTAAGTCCTATCTTATTCCCTCAAAACACTTGAAAGAGTAGTTGGAAATATAAAATAAAATATTGTCTATGTATACAGTTGCCCAGTGATTTATGTATGTTTAAATATTCAAAGACGAAAAAGACAATATTGAGTAAGCTATATTACTGCTTATTCTGAGTTATCCTCATTCTGAGCTTTGCAAATGGAACTATTCCAGAGAAAGATGGATTCTATTAATTTTAATGCAATTAGGATTTATTACAAACAGTATCAAGTTAATATTCAGCCGTTGAGCTAAGCACCCCTCCAATCTTGCTCATACTTCAGGAGTTTAATTGTGGGCAAGATACAGATCACTAGATCAACTAAGTGGCAGCAATAGATAATATCCCAATAGCAATAGCACTTAGACTTATATACTGCTCCATAGTGCTTTACAGAAATTAGGATCAAACTCTAGGCTGTGGGCTGAATTTGTCTACAATACTGCATTCTAACCACTGCGCCAACAGGGCTCCTAATGTAGCCAAAGCATTTCATCTTTTTGTTTGCTGTGTGAGTATAACATACCCGTAAAATATATCCGAATTAAATAATTGTGTTTCCTAACTAAAAATTTCATCCATTCTGGCTGGAAGCCCTGAGTTTGCCATAGACTATACATAAATCCCTATTTATTCACCTGTTTTTTAAGTTGTAAGTTGCCCCATATATTTCTCTGCCAAGCTCCTCATGTTATCATCTGCATGGAAGGCAGGTACAACATGGTTCTTTTCATGTTGTGAGTAGCTGTACAATTGACTTTGTGCGGCTTGTGTAAGTAGATGAAAATTCAGTTCAAATGGGCTTTTTTAAAAAAGACCCTAACATTTGCAAACATCTTCATAAACAAGATGGGGAGAATACAAGTAACAGAATCTATCCCTTTTAGTCATTGCTCGGGTCTAAATTATTCATTTCTCCCTGTACCAACCATTTTTAAAAAGAACAGTTGTTAAGCTATCCTAGACCTAGTAAAATTCTAAATTTTAATGCTCAGATCTTTTCTGGAGATTAATTCAACTGTTTAGTACATTTTAAAAAAGAATATAGCTTATATTAATTATATTCATTTACATACCACATGCTCTAGACAAGCAAGTTAGTTCAAAATGGCATTTTAATTCTAAAGTTCCTCTCTCTACCTAATTTAGCTAATTACTTCAAAGCATAGAACTGTGCTTAATTGTCAAGGAATATTTCTCAAGTCATTTCAATTAACTTGAAATCAGGTTTTTGTTTGTTTCAGCTAAATGTTAAGAATGAAGATAAAGATTAATTTGGATAAGAAGTAGAAAAAAAATAAATGCTTAAATCTCTTCAAAATGTTCTGGTTTACTTGAATTACAAGTAACAAGAAATGCAGAACAAGGTATCCACCTTGGGAGTTAATCTGTAATCCTTTATTTCTTTTCTCTAGAGCAGTAGTTCTCAACCTTCCTAATGCCACGATCCCCAACCATGTGGTCGTAAGTCGAGGACTACCTGTATTTCCCTGCGGGCGGGACAGGAGGAGGCATGCACGCTCCGCCTCCTCTCCTGCAGCTGCAGCGCATGCTGGGCAGGGTGAGGGTGAATGTGGGCTGTCGCCCAGCAACCGCCTCGGCCTGGGAGTGCCGTGCATGCGTGGTGCCGCCCCCTGCGCCGGCCGAGGCATAGCTGGCAAGCGGCAGCGATGGCGCAGGCCGACCACTGGCTGGGCCACCAGCTGGCCCAGCCCAAGGGAGGTAAGCCACCCGCCGGGCCCCACGCATGCCAGCAACCCTCCCTGCGCCCGCTGCTGCTGCGCTAGCCTTATCTTGGCCACCGCACGTTCAGTGCAGTGGCAGGCAGGCCCAGGCGCTCCTGGGTGGCCATGGCATGCAGCAGTGAGGGTGCAGGCTGGCCACCAGCTGGGCCACCAGCTGGCCCAGCCCAAAGGAAGTTAAGCCACCCGCTGGGCCCCACGCACCCCAGCTACCCTCCCTGTGCCCGCCGCTGCCCCGCTAGCCTTACCTTGGCCACCGCATGTTTGTGCGAAAGCAGGCAGGCCCAGGCCCTCCCACCCCTGGCCCTTTTTTACTTACATTTAGTAGTTGCTCAGCAGGGAGGGATGGAAACGCCCAGAAAGCTCGCCTCAGCTGCAGACAACTTGCAGCAAGGTTTGCAGACTGGGACTTTTGATGGGCTCAGCAAGGCAGAGACAGCCTGGACAATTCCTATTGGCTTTTGAAAGCCAATAGAATTATACTCTATTCAAGAGAGTCTATTATATTGGCTTTCGAAAGCCAATAGAATCTATTGGCTTTCGAACGCCAATAGAATAGAGTCTCTTGAATAGAGTCTATTCTACTGGCTTTCAAAAGCCAATAGAATAAGAGGGAGTAGCACAGCTCGTGAAAAAGGGAAAAAAAATGCCGGACTGCATTGTATAAGAATTCTATGTGGAAAAACTCCAGGACTTTGGCGACCCCCGTGAAATGGTCGTTCGACCCCAAATGGGATTGCCACCCACAGGTTGAGAACCGCTGCTCTAGAGCAAGGTTCTCTCATTCCCAGATGTCAGTTATGAAAAACTGGGTGAAGTTCAAACTGACTTCCTAACAAAGCTGAGTGTCTAATACAGATCTAGGTTTGGAGCAGGATTTATAAAAATTAAAATAAAAATATAGCTAGAAGTGGTGAGACATTGGCTGAAGGCAAGGTGGCGCAGCAGTTAGAGTGCAGTACTGCAGGCCACTTTAGCTGACTGTGTTCAGTAGGTCAGCGGTTCAAATCTCACCGGCTCAAGGTTGACTCAGCCTTCCATCCTTCCGGGGTAGGTAAAATGAGGACCCAGATTGTTGGGGGCAATGTAAATATATATATACATTGCTTACTGGTGTACACCGCTTAGAGAGTGCCTGCACTTAAAGCGGTATATAAGTCTCATAAATAAATAAATTTTCAGCCCTTGTGCGACCAACCATAATATAGACAAAGTAATAGAAAGTGAAAAAGCTAAAGCGCTCTGAGATTTTAGAATTCAAACAGACAAGCAGTTGCCACATACTAAAATACCCCAGAGTTAACAATTGTCAACAAGAAAGACAAAAAAGTCTGGCTAGTGGACATGGCAGCACCTGGAGACAGCAGAGTAGAAGAGAAAGAACTGGAGAAAATCAGTAAATATAAAGACCTACAAATGGAAATAGAAAGACTGTGGTGAAAGAAAGCAAAGATAGTACCAATAGTAATAGGAGCCTTGGGTGCAAATCCCAAACATCTGGAATATCACTTCAACACCATTGGCAATGATACAGTCACCATCTGTTCAATTGTAAAAGGCAGCTTTACTTGGAACAGTTTACACTCTACAATGATACATTTAATACCATCAAACAACATCTGCCTATCCCACATGCTTGGGAAGGACTTGATAGACAGGTAAAACTGCTAAATCCAGTCTAAACTTCTGGTTTTGACCAACCATAATAATATACATTTATTATGGACACCCAGTATACTGATGATACTCAGCTTAACATCTCAACCCCCGGCTGGACTAGTGAAGCTTGCAAAGTATTGATCTAGTGTCTGGAAGCTGTTCAGAGCTGGATGGCGAGGATTAGACTTGAACTAAAACCTGGTAAGACCAAGTGACTGTGCCTGTTTGGCCCCCAAAACTGGGAAAGTTTTCGCTGTTGGTCCCATGTGGGACTGTACAATTAGGAGATCCTCTTACAGCAGGGGTAGGCAACCTCGGCTCTTTTATGACTCATGGACTTCAACTCCCAGAATTCCTGAGCCAGCATAGTTGCACACTTTCCTTTTATGCGTGGCTATTTACGTATGTCTGTATATCTGTATGAATGTACATACTGCCGATCTCACTACTGAGCAACTCTGGAAGGCTTACACCAGCATCTTTTTCTGTCAATGGTGATTGTAAAAGTATCTCTCTATAAGAAAAGTTTTCAGAATCTTTTCCAAGTCATCAGTGAAATACGTTTTAATAGGCTCTCACACACAAATCCCTGTGGGTAAGAATTTGTATCTCACTTAATATTTTATTAATTAGAATAAGTTATTCAGTATCTTTGCTGCTTTGATTTATAGATAAAAAAGGGGAAGGATAAAAAAAATCTAATAGCAACAATAGTAATAAATGCTTTTGCTTCTTTTTTCTTCTGCAACCTTTAGGATTATTCTGTTATTTCAATGACTAGTTGGATTATTTTACTGCTAGTTTATTGTATGAAATTGGCTTCCAGGACACAATTTCAAATGCTGGCAGTTGCTACCTGCAAAACACTGGAGTTTGAGATTACCAATGTGCAGATTTCCTGACATATGTATCAGTTTCCATCTTCAGCATCCGGGAGCTTGTTCTGCACCCCACTATCTGTGATGGTGGGTTGGGGATTGATGTAGAGCTTTTTATTTTTCTTCCATAAAGTTCTTAAACTTGTAAGCTTTGGATGCAATGCCAAGATTTTGAAAAATCCGATTAAAAGTTTTGCCTCATTATCTGATTACATTCTGATTTTATTTTTCTGTCAGTTTTACTGCTTTATTTATTTCTTTAATAGATTTGTGTGTCCGCCCAATTGACACACAACCCAGGGCAGCTAATAATCAATAAAATAAACACTACAATCAATCAATAAAATAAACAGCATAATTAAAAACAATTTAAAATGTTTTGACTTTGAATGTAGTGTATTTTTCTTTTTACGTTTCATTATGAACCACTTGGGAGCCTTTTTTATGAGATTGAAAAGCTGACTAATTAAAAAAAAGAATGTTTAAATAAGTGGTAGTTTGAGGGGGGGACACACACACAGGAAGCGTCTTATCCTGAATTGGCCTATTGCTGCACCTACTGTTGACATGAATTGGCAGAGGTTCCCTCAGGGCTTTTGCAGCCCTATTTTGAGAAGCTGGAGGTTGATTTTGGGACAGTCTTCATCCCAAGCAGCAGCTTGAATTGATCATTAATTTTTCAACACGCTGTGCTCAAATGCTACTCTGCTTCCTGGATGGGGAAAAAAAAAAAGGTTGGACTCTGTAACTCAGAGACCTATTACATTGGTTAACTGGGAGAAAATGAAAAGTGTGAAGGCAGCATCTCCAGATTAGAAAGGATTTCAGAGCCCCTTAAAATCACAAGGTGGTTACTGATATAAATGGGGAAGAAGGCTTCCGGGGATAATCTTCCACATGTGCTGTAATTTCTGTACAGTGGAAGAAAGCATTAAACCTCTTTTTCCTTTTACTTGATGAAGATGAACTTGTTTAGTCTTTACAAAGCTGCTGTTATCTCTTCATCCTTCCCTTCCTCCTTTTTTCCGATTTTCCTTGTTCTCATCAATACTTGATAAATATTGAAATTGCCCCAAAACTTACTTCTCTCTCTCTCTCTCTCTCTCTCTCTCTCTCTCTCTCTCATTGTTTTTCACCTCTTTAGTAACTATAGTCCTGCCACCTCTCATTATGTCAAACATTCATTACAATACATGAAGTGATCTCTCTCATTTTTTTTCTCTCTCTCCCTCCCTCTCTCTCTCACACATCTATTTGTCTTCTATCTATCTAATATTTCAATAAATACATTTGGTATTTCCCTACTATTAGGTGCTGCCTGTGACAGACAACAATAAGGGATTGATATACAAAACTTTTCCTGCATCCGAAATGAGGATATTTCCCTTTTTGGAAGCTAGATAACCATTTTGGCATGCAATGCATCCTAGAGACTGAGACTGAGACTGCATACTTTACCTATTTAGATTTATTTTTGTTTTTACTGTTGCCTGAAAAACAATTAATTATTTGATGGATGTTAGAAAATGTAGATGTGAACTTGAAGATCCAATATAGTTTTATTTATGTACTTAAAATATTTATATCTTGTCCCTTAATCAGAATGATTCATGATGTAGCTAACAACTATAACAATATAAAATAGCCACAATAAATCAGGGGAAAAAAGCAGCAACCAGTCACTTGGTGAAGGTCAAGGAGGCAGAGCCAGGGGAGTGGAGAGAGGAAGGGAAGCCTGAGGCAAGGCACTGCCTATGAAAAGTCCTCTTCCTCAAGCAGAGGCTTTGAACAATATTCTCAGGCAGGGCTGGCATGGTACCATGGTACCCAAAGGCACCATGGTATTTATGACGCCACCAGATGGTGCTAGGTGTTTCGTTTTCTTTAAATAGCTAAAGGTGTGTGAGAGAAATGTTGCAAAATCCCTATGTTCTTGCATGAGATTTCATAGATGTTGCGAGACAGATAGACAGACAGATCACACATCAACATGCAGCACATTAGATGTGAAAAGGAAGCAGTGTTTCAGATCACTTCCACAGAATAGCTGGGTCTTCTACTCATCTTTTACATCTTTAAAGCAGAGAAAAAGGTTTTAGATGGAAGAAGGAACTGGCTGTGTGCATTTTGCAATGTTGTACAAAATAGCACAATTATACCCATTGTTTTGAAAATATACTGTAATTTATCCGTTTGATAAAACTAGAAAGAGCTTCAGGAATCTTGACAACAGCTTTTTAAAATTGGAAACTTAAAAATTCATTATGTAGTGTTTCTAAAGTTCTGTCAAGGAATACTGACTGATAGTTTTACCACTGAATAGTCTAGCTGCCTTTGTACCTCATGTATATCTATACATATTTATATTAAAAAGCTCTTTATTTCAAATGAATGCTCAAGGAAACAGCAAGTCGTTCAGAAATGGTTGATAATCCAGGTCAGATATTTATAGTTTTAGATTTATTCAGCGTGGGCTGCAAAAATCCAGATAACCACTAGATGGCAGCAAAAATGTATTCTTTGCAGCATTTATCTTATGATCATCTGGGCAGGTTCTTTTTTGTCTTGGGAAGTTCATAATTATAAGCAGATATTTTTAGGGAGCTTTATAAAACCCCTCATCCTAAATAAATACACTGGAAAGGGGGAATATATGAAAAATCAAGGAATAATACATGCATACATAATGTCAACCACACACACAGCAAATCATGAAATCAACAGATTTCAGCCATTTTTTACATGGCTGAGGAAAAAGGCTTCCAGAATGCATGCTTCTTTCCACCTGATCCTTCTCGGTGCTTCTTTTCCAATGCAGTATTTTATATATTTAAATCTGAGCAAGCTAGGCAAAAGAGACATGTCAGAAAAAACCAATTAGTCGTCCACTGTTTTTTTCTTTATGAAACAGCAGTAAGCAATGAATCAGAATTTTGATCACAACTCAAATGGTGATTCTAATTGCCCTTACCATTTTCTCTACAAGTATGGAATCATTCTCTTTTTCTTTTTGCCTCCTTGTCCTATCTTTCTAATCTTCCATCTGCTGGAGGCAAGATATTTTCTGAGAACTAAATATTGTATCTCTCTACAGGCAGCTTCACAACCCTGGATGAGGGTTATGTGCTCAGTTCAGGGCCGTGTTTTAGTGTAATTTGAATGAATCCTGAGTGGCAGGCTGGCTGCTCGCCTGAGGGTGGGGACATCTGCCTTATAACATTATGAGAAAGAATGAAAGGTAGCAGCTCACTCCATTATCAACCTTCTGGAAAGGGACTTGAGACATCTGATTTCTGCCTTGTTAGCCAGTATGCATTTGAAGGCCACTGGCTAGCAAATGTAGTTGTGTGGAAAGTCCATATTTATGTATTGATATCAAATCATTCAGCCATTTGTCTCAAATATATGACACTGGGCAGCTCACAGCAATTAAAAACAATGTAAAAACTACGGCCCCCAAAGTATAAAAACAATATTAAACATGTAAAAAGAGGCAATAATGCAACCATAGCCAAGATTTTAATTTCACAATAATCAACACAGCCCCTGTACTGGCTCTAACACAGGTCCCCATGCTTAAGGGCAAAACCAAGCTTTAAGGCCTTGCTGAAAACAGAAGGGTTGGGGCTAATTTGATCTAAAGCTATTAAAATGAAATATAACCTGCTTGGTAGATGGGGGGGTTGGCCAAAAGCTCTGTATAAAGTGTCCATCACTTTCTGCAGGAAAGAGGAGAGGTGGGAACATGGATTAGGACCATGGCACATTACATTTTAAATACATCTTTGCACATTTGAGTGAATGCTTATTTAAGCAGCAGTTTCCCGCTCTTGTAGGAAGAACCTGTAGGATCAGGTTTAGGCAGGAATGTGGCTCCCCCCCATATGATGGTATATACATAATTCACATTGATCAAAACTGTGAATTGTCTTAGAAGGAGAGATCCTCTTGGAGCCAAGAACAACTCCTCTCCTGGATGAAAGAGAGACAGAGCAGGGACAGAAGGTGGTGAGACTGTGGTTTCTCAGGAAAAGCCTCTACACAGCTGCCTCATTACCCTGACATGGACTGGGAGTCACAAGCAAGTTAAGAGTAAGAATTAGGTTCATACTGATACTAATTGTAAATGCTTAGGAGCATCCTTATTTTCTTTACAGCTTTATTTATTTATTAAATTTATATGTTGCCCATCTCACCAATAAAACGACTCTGGATGATTTACAAAATGGTAAAAAATAAATATAAAACAGTTAACATTAATAAATCTTAAATTATGTAATATTTTAAGTTTAATATTGTTTTAAGTTTCAATCGGATAGCCAAAGCATGTTTATGAATTTTTGTTGGCATCTTAGAGACATAGACCTGACTTCTATGTACTGAAACTGGATGGCCCATGACTCTGTATAAGGTATTAATTTTCCTTGTTTACATGGAGAATTAGTGTTAATTTCAACAAAGAACAGCAAATCACTAAGCTAAGGGATGCAGTGCTATGACACCAGCGCTTAGGAATTAAATTGATTTGATAGACCACCAACTGTTCTGTGAGAAGAATTCTAAATATTTATTGCACTTTTATTCACAATTCTTTGTACTGATATGTAGCTGATTCAGACGACTGTTATTGTGAAAGGCAGGGTATAACTAATAGTAATTAATGAATTATACATAAAATAGCAATCAACAGGATTCAAAGGATAAGATGTGTACCCATCAACATTTCATTGGTTTTTAGTTCCAGTTATCTTAGACTTGAAGTCTATTTGTACAAGGCATAGAAATGTATCTTTAATTCATTCTATGATTTTTGTAAGGCAATACCAAAGTGCTAGATGTTGTTGCATTACAAGTTCCATCATTTCTGAAGCATTGGCCAAACTGTTGGATGCTAATGAAAGTTAGAGTTCAGGAATACCTAAAGATCCCTCAGCTCCTATCATGTTCTAGTACTGGCAAATGTATTTATAAACTGAAGATAAAGCTGTTCAAGAGTGAACTCAGTTATATTTTTTTACTTTCCTGTAAGAATGTGTCAGATATTAGAATAAAAGATTTCTATATTGGTATCATTCTTTATTAACTTTTATCTTTCATTTGAAAACAAGAAATACACCACATTGCTGCCCACATTGTGCTATTGATTTCTAAAATTTATCCAATGGTACCTCATAATTCTGTAATAGCTGTACTGTTTAGCCATAATATTCAAGAGGAGAAGAAGAAAATTAACATTTAAGATTTCATTTTAAAACAGTTTCTGATGGTAGAGATCCAGGTCGCTTTTCTTGCATATAGTATCAATTATTCCTTAGTAGTATTGTTTTGCAAGTACTCTGATTCAAAGCTTTTGAAGGTATTTTCTTAGAAAATATGGAACCTTTCCAGTGGACAAAATGCTGGCCCTTTCTTTACCAATTCCACTGCTTCCTTCTAACTTTACTAGATCTCACTGGAGGCAGAAAAAGCTTTTCATCCTGTCCTGAATCAAGATTCAAACTTGTCTTAAGGAGTGCTCTTTCTTTTGAGAAAGAAGAAGTGTTTAGCTATCTCTGCTTTCCGGCCTGATTTTTGGTGGGAATGGTATTGGAGAGGCTATTGGTGAGATGGTGAAAAATTCAAATGTAAAAGTATATACACCCAGCTTAGAGTGGCTGTTTCCAATTCACATTGTAGCTTTTGAACAAAAAAGTACACTGATACATGATATCCGCTGTTTACATATTGCTGAAAAATCCTTTCACGCTTATGATGTTTTCCTATAGCAAGCATAATGTGTAGTGCTATCTCAGGAATCTGGGTCAGTCAGAATTGAAGTTCGGGTGATTCAATTCCTAGGGCAGAAGTCAGCAGAAGCTCCAGCCTACTTTCAAACCAGGTTTTGTGCATCAAAGAAGTGTCTTGGTTCTGCCAGGAAATCAGCCCAGAGCCAGCCAGAGCCAGCTGTACATTGTGATATCTGTTATGCACTACAGAAATAGAGTATTGGAAGCTTGACTCATGTTTGCCAAGTTAGGCATGTTTTAAAAGACTTTACCTGAATGTTCAGCCAGCTCCTGATACACAATATGGTGAAAAGAATCCTACATGCAGAGCAAGCTGTTCTCTGTTGAGGTGAACACCTAGGGATTGAGGATAGGGGCAAATTTTCTCTTTATCAGAGAAATTACTGTGCATTAAATGTTTGTGTAAGGAACTACAATTTGGGATGGGTTGTTGGTGATCTCAAATGTGGAAAATTAGCAGAATCTTGAGTTTGTCTTTCTGCCCATAAAAATGTATGTTTCTTTAGCACCAATCTATTACACTTCTGACACACCAATCCCATATTTTTGCAGCGTGGGCATTCTTTCTATGATTTCCTCACTTCCCATTTTCAGATTTTGGGGTTCCCACAGAATTATGAGGTTCAGCTATTAGCAGTTTACTAGTAAAAGCACTGCTGATTGTCACTATTATTGAAAGTATCACATTACAAAGAACTGAGGTGTCAGGAAAAGGTATGCGAAGGGCCGCTGCTTCTCTGGGAGTTTTTGATTACCTGATACTTGATGCTTGACTCCAAGATTAATTTGGGAACAAAGTATCAGTGAGACAGAGAACAGAAAGTGCAGGCATTGGCATCAGTAATTCTTCATTTCAGTTTTGTTTGCTAGGATTCAACCTGCTACTATGGATAAACAAATCAAGGTACTTGGCATTGTATAAAATATTGTTAGTTTCGTTATTGTTAAATTATAAATAAGCAAGCCAAATTCCTTAGGGTATTAGTTCTGATCTTTTATGGAAAGTACTTATTTAATAAGTGATATATTTCAGAGGTTTTTTTTTAAAGAGTTTCTCTTCCTTCTGTGACAGATTTTGCTTGCTGCTTATAAATGCTGATAAAAATATACTATCATAATGCTGTATCTAGAAATATTAAATTGTTCTTTTGAAAGGTTATTTTCTCACATAGATGCCCATATAAGACCAAACATATGTCAACACTTTCTTTAAACCATTGTTCAACTTCAGCTGGAAGAAATGTTGAAAACATATAGACACAATTTGTTAGGCAATTCTGCCATTGTGTCAGAATTTCAAGGTTTTCCTTTTCACTGTTTCCCTGAGTTTATCTTTCTCTACTTGTAATTGTTGTAGGCTAATTTTTGGCACTTATAAGAAATTCTGATTGTCAAAATCCTTCGATTAGAGCTAGTAACAGAAGCGTTGCCTTTATTTTCTATTGAATCGAAATGGTTATTACTTGTTTGCAGAAAATAAGTTATATATAGATCATATGCTATTTTCTCCTTTCAAAGAAAATGAACAGAATGCCAAATGGTTTCAGTACACATACTGCTCCAGGGTTTGGAATCTGACTGCATTGCTTCTGGCTTTCACTTGCAAACAAGCAACTTTGTCTGGAAAGACAAAGTGTACATTCTTAAGTAAAATAACAAAATACAATTCATGGAGCCTTTTTTAGGTTGCCCGCAAAATTTAGCTGTGCACATGACTAATTTGTAAAACAACTTCTTGGAAATCACTGGAGGCATGTGTGTGTATATACATATACATATACACATATACTCAATGATTGTCATCCTTTTTTTTTTTGCTGCCACTATTGCCAATAAAATTAATTAAGTCTTAGACCAGTTCTTCCAACTTGATTGTGCCCAAATGTGTAGGACCTCAACATTCATAACCCCCAATTGTTTGTATCTATCAGCTTGTACAAGTCTGCTTGCCTCTCTTGAGAGCTTTGTTAAAAACATTTAACAATAGAATTAAGTCTGCGTGACATTAAACATTTTGATAGTTTATAATGTTCTGCAAAAAAAATTGTTCCATTATTAGTTGGCATAGTTGACAGTAAATAACAGTTAACCACATGGATTTTTTTTTTCTTTTTGGATGACTGGAAATTCACATGTACCTCTCCCTCACTACTCTGTAATAAAAATATCAAAATACTAAATTTAGGGGCAAGAGAGAGAGAATCTATTAGCATGAAGAGTGTCAGAGTTCACTGGATATTGCCCCCAAACCTGGATTCACACCTCAGATGTCAGAAAGTTGCCAATTGCCTATCCAATGGAGGCAAAAATAACTACTGAGGACCCGAAGAGGCAAAAGTCAAATTCTATAATCAAGAAGATATTGTGACATTTTTGAAAGTTGATTCCTGCAGGCAATTCCAAATTGATTATTCTACTAGTATAAGTTACATGTGGAATATCAATTTGAAACATGGCATATTATTAATATAATTGTTTGGTATATTATTAAGGAATCAGGTTTTCTATGTGCAAACACCTTGCAATATTCTGTCCAACTAATGCATGAATTACAATTGTATCAGTGGTAAAGGAGATCAAGTTTTTTCTCTATTGCCTTCAACTAGGCAGTATAATGGCAGAAACGCAATCTGATCATTACTTGTGCCAAGCCTGTTCAAAATGCTATAGGGGAAAAAAAAAAGCTGTGCTTTAATTTTCATTTCATTGCAGAGGAAACTGTTTTATTCTGGTAGGGATTGAAAAGCAGCACTAAAAGATTATTGTGGGAAGGATGCAGGAATAGCAAACAAGCAATGATTAGAGATCTTAGCTGCATGTTTCCAGCTCAAAATATAACATTAGGGATTAAATCTTATACCAAGATAAGTAATTAGTAGGTTTAAAATCAGCATAAATGAAAATTCTTCAGCCCCACACAAGTTCTTTTCCAAAATCATAAAGAATATTAATAATTTATTTGAATTTCTTTAGAACTATTGTATAATTGTCAATATACTGAAACTTTGCATACCGTAGTTAAAAACATACCACTTGTGGAAATAGTAGCTTCTTCAAAAGTTGGGATTTCTTCAAGATGCATGAATCATCAGGGGGAAGGAGATGTAGAGGAATCCAGTAGAAATGGCAGCCCCACGTAATTCTACTGATCAGTTCCTGACCCTAAAGCCCAAGGCATTTAATGCATTTATTTATCTGTTAGATTTATATCTTGATTTATATCTTATCTTTTCCCTCAGGAACTCAAGGCAGCATACAGTGCTCCTTCCTCCCAGTTTTCCTAATAACACCAATCCTGTGAGGTCAGTTGGGCTGAGTGACTTGCTCAAAGTTACTAAGTGACCTGGAGTCTCCCCAGAAGGAGCCCAACTTTAACCACTAGACCACACTGGTTCTCCTCTCCTCTTTGGGTTGGTGACTTGCAGGCTAGGATCTGACCCTGTTAATCTTTCATAGACCTGCCTATTCCCCCAGGAATTTTGGGCCACGAGGTTAGTTGAGCAATTCTGGTGAAGTATTTTTTTGTTTTGGGGGATGTTGTTTTAATCAACACAGCATGCATGATATGTTGTGGTGCCCAGAATCACTGCTAGGACATGGGCAGATCTAGAATTCATAAATATATCTTGTGGGGAGTGACTAGTAGAAGAAAAGGATTCTTCTTTTCTCCCCAGCCTTTTGGACAAATAATAACCAACCCAGGCAAGAATTGTTGGCACTAGGGTGAAAGATATAAAAAGAAGGTTGTAAAGTAGTAATAGATTTACTTTCCTAATACATTGATGCCCATAAAGATGCACTCCTTTTAAAACAAAATAATGCTATGTTAAAGTTATATTTTCTGAGTTAAGCAAGACATAGGGGGAAATACGGGAGCTCAGTTGTTCGATAACCATGTATGTGTGAATGGAGTAAAAGTAAGGGGACAAGAAATAATAATTTTCTCCACCACCATAGTTTTAGAAGCATTGTGAAATGGCCCTACATTTGATTAATGACATGAATGGGTGATGTTCTGACAAAAAAAGGAACCCAGTACTTTTTATTGTTGTTGTTGTTGCACAGAAAAGTTATACGAAAGAACACAGAACTTTTGAGATACAAACTAAATGATACTGATTTCAATGTCTATCTATCTATCTATCTATCTATCTATCTATCTATCTATCTATCTATCTATCTATCTATCTATCATGCAAGGGATTCTATTGGCACAGTAGACTCTTCCTTAGGAATATTAATGGTTTGCACTCAATTTTGTTCATTTATTTGTTGTTGGCCAAACTGCATCTTAGATAGTTGTATTAGAAAGTGGTCCTGATGTTGTAAACACTAGTTTGAGACTGTCCTCCTTATATTTTGAAATCATGTTAAGAAAATATAAGTGTTAATACCATTATAAAGGTAGTCTATATTGTGTAATAACTATAAACTGTTGTTCTTTTATGAATATCTGGGGTCAGATCCAGGAACAGTGATCTTGGATCATTTGTGATTACTGGTTTACATTTTGTGGTTAAGCTTGTGGGTATTTCACATGCTTTTGTTTTTATTCATGGTGCACAAATCTATTTTAACAGAGAATGATTCTCAAATTATTAAACATAACATTTCTATTCTGGAACAATCATTTGATTTCCAGACTTTATTTTTGTAAAGGAACAGGATCATTTATTAGTGATGAGTGAACTCCCTCTAGCAAAAAAATAAATAAATAAAATCTTACTGATTTTCTTTTCTTTTCCTTTTGATGAAAAAAAACAACCTTTTTCTTTTAAACGTGCTGAAGCATTTCCTCAATCGCTTCACATCTAATCACAAGAAATGCATGCAGAACAGGCAATGTGTCTGATAGCACATCTGCACACTCTGTGGCTATTTTCACCTTCCTAAGAAAAGATACCTTATCTTTGAGAAGAATGAGATGAGTAAGCAACAATTGCTACAGGCAGAAGCTCTTTTCTGGCTCTCTTAAGTAAAGATCACCCTCATGAACATTCCTGCATGATTTTTCCCCAACGCAGTTAGGAATGCTAGGAGAGACAACATTCTCCTGCCTTGAGCATTGCTTTTAGTGGCTACACTGCCCTCGCTTCTCAAAGGTGCTTATTTGAGAAAAAATTCTGATGTAATTGGCAGGAATGGGGGGGGGGAGTGATGAATCCCATTTTACATTGGATCTGTTTAGGAAGGGATTGAATTTGACTTAAAGCTTCCAACCTGGGGAAATAGGTATTCTGGAAACCTTCAACTGTGAATTTGTTTCCCTTTCTACAGTTTATCTCTTAGAAAGAGATGGCAAAAAGGTACATTTAGAGATGAGAGCCTCAGAATCTTCTCACTTTTTTTTTTAAAAAAAGAAATCAAACAAAACCTGGTAACAATTCTCTTGCCAGTTTATTTGACTAATTCTTTCATTGCTTGTCAAAGAGCATATTTTTGTTTTGTAGTAACAAACAAACTCCTTCCTCTTCCATGTGACTAGCAAAGCTGCAGTGGTGGTGAGTACACACACTCTTGCTAACTGTTATGATGTTTGCTGTCAAATTCATTTATTTATGCAACTGCTGTGGAAGGGCCCCAGGCGGATAAGCAGCCATGCAAGATTTCAGAGTCCTGGTGTGGGGTCATGAAAGGGAAAGAAAGGAAGAGATGGGGGGTTGGGGGGGAAAGACCACTAGTTATGAGAAAGGAACTGACACAGGAAATAGTCACATATGGCACAGATTTATTGTGTCCAGGACTTCCCATTCAAATCCCATTATAGATACAGCTTAAAAGGCTGGGAGCAGCTTGGAGCACAACCCGCATTTGTTTTTAGATCTGGCATCCAATGAAATCAAAGCTCCATCCTCAAAACAGAAGTGATGTGTTTATCATGCCATGGCGAAGAAGCCAGGGCTTGGTAGTGCATTTGGAAAGAATGCAGTTTTGCATTCTGTTGTGGAAAGTAACCAATCAGAACAGATCAAAGGGCTGGAGGCAACTCTGTGTGTCTTTGGGTATGTCAAAATAAACTGGAGAGCTTTAGGTTAAATTAAAGCAGAAATAATTGAAGAGGATAATATAGAACACTAAAACTCTATGACACAGAAAAGATAAAGACTTTGGGTATTTTCAGCTCAAGATGTGGAAAAAAGTTGATTATGAGGAAACAGTGAAGGACTAATTGCATTGGAAGATGCTTTAATCAGGCTGTAGATTTATCGAAATGCATTCCTACCAAAAACCTTTCTTTGACTTATTAAAAGACAGAGAGGGAATGATTTTTGAATTACTGTATCTCCACTTGTCAGGTACGAACAACCAGAACCGACAATGAAGAGTTCAATTAGCTACTTTATTGCTCATGCCTATTTCGCAGGAATCTTCCCAGACTGACAATCTGCACCTGGGCCAGACTAGATAAGGTTGGACCCTGCTTTCCTGTGCCAACTAAAGATTCCAGACTAATTCCCCACTTGACTCCTCCCCCTGGCTTGACCAGTCTCCCCTCTGACATTGCCTTTTCATACTAAATGGCCATGCACTGTCTTTTCTCCCCCCACTAATGCACTTACGTTGCATTCATTTAACATTTACAGCTACAGTTTTACAATAACCTTGCCACATTATTTGCCTCATAAACATTTAAGTTTCTAGGCTTCTTGGTGTCTGAATACTAGTGCTGCTCCACAGAGCACCAGCAGTTACAAGAATGTGAGATTGGCTATGATGCTAGAGTCAGTGGAGAACTTAAATCCAACCTTCTTGGCTTTCCAATCAATAAAATTAAAACTGCTGCAGAGTGTCCCTTTTTCAATGATTCTTCCTTTTATCAAGGCAAATACCTATCTTTCAAAAGAAAAAATGATGAAAACATTATATTTCAGTTTCAAAACAAGAGCAGCCAACCAACATATATTAAGGACTACGTGGCTTTTATATATTGTTTTTTCAGATGTTAATTGAAAAAATTGTATGTTTTACAATTAGCTGCTTTGACTATTCACTAGGCATGGATGGAGCATGGATGGGGTTTTACAAATCGAATTAATACACATTTATTAATGTAATTGGTGTAATTACGTTATTTCAGACTACAGGTGATGTCTTCTGCAGTAAGGGGACTCCTACTTAATTTAAAATATGTTAAACCATCTCTGTTGTGTTTGGGGAACTCTCTTCTCATTCTTCTTAATGGGTTATGGAGTTTCTAATGCCAAAAAAGCACTTGACAGAAGTTGGATGAAATTGTAGATAACTCTGCAGATGGATTCTTGCTCCAGCTCACAATTCTTAGGAGAACTTTGTTTTTCTGAATATTCATTATTCTGACTCAAGTGTCTGTATATCGATTTGGTTTTCTTGTTATCAGCCATTCACCCAGTATTTAAGTACTTAATCCCAAAGCAATCAAACTATTTTATGCAATAACATAAAAACACAAGCCTACAACCATGAGAAACAAATGAATAAAATATAAAAACAAGAATAAGGATAACAAATCAAAATAAGAAATAAGAGGGAAGGGGGAAAATTAAAATAATGTCATTATAAACTTTTTAAAAAGCTCTCTGAAATAATTCAGTTTTTAACATGTTTCTAAAAAATGGAGATAGAGAGAGAGCTATTCAAATCTCCATTAGGAAGTTGTTCCAAAGTAGTGTCAGATGCCACAAAAAAGGTTCAGTCTCTTAAACATCTCAGAAATGTAGGACCATAAATAGTTTTGAAAATAATGATATTACTTTATTCCACTTTGGTCAGACCCCATCCCAAGAGTCCTGGATATCACATTTCACGAAGGATTTAAAGAAACTGGAACTGTCTCTGAAAAGAGTAATAAGAATGAGAATTTGAAAACTTGAGTAAATGTCAATCTTCAATTCCGATTCAAAGTGGAGTATCCTCTTGGGTTGTTTTTTTGAATTACTAAATATGTTCTTCACACAATGGTAGAATCAAGAAACACCTATTAATTTTTTGTTGTGGCAGAGTTTGATAAAATATGCAGGTATAAAAGATATAGGCCAATGACAGTTTCAGAAACTGAAGTTTTATGGATCCTAAGCAGTTCTTGAATTCAGAAATTAGATGTAACACATCACAAAGGATACAGATGCATATATGCTGTATTGCAGACAGTGTGTGTAAATAGTGTCATAAAATATACATCAATCACTGGCAAACATAGTCAATCAAATGCTTGCAAATGCACATGATCTATAACATTAAAATGTTAAATGCTCCTGAGCCATAAGAAAAGAAAGAAGGGGGGAAATGGGGACTCTAATAGATAATACTATAGGTAAGATCCAAAGAATCCTTTGGAATCTATAAAGGATTTCTTTGGAATCCGATAGCATGTCAAACTGCCAGGCCGGATGTGTCACACCGAAACTGTGCCCACCTCATTGCCAGCAATGGGGAAAAGTTGTGATACATCGTGCAACATCACATGACATTGCAAGTTTCACATGCCTGTTCTATAGCTAGACTACATTATGATGAAATGGGCTGATAGATTTTAAGATCAAGAATGAGATATGGAATAAATTTCTAGTATTACTTCCTATCCAGAAAAGATTGTGATGTAAAAACTTTGTTAAAGACCCTTATTGGAAGCTATCAAAATTACTCACAAAATCCCACCTAATCTCATTTCCCTTTCTTTTATCATTTTCCATTATTGGCAATACTGGGAGAAGTTTAAATAAATAAAAGATGCCATGTGGATTTGAGAAGGGATTGAAACTTCAAGCCCAACCCACTTCTACCTGGACCAAAGGTTCCCTCATTCAGATAAACTTTAAATATCAGTAATTCTTACTTTAATCCTCCCAACTTTAACCCTTTCTTTCTTTGAAGCAACATCTTTCTCTGCACAATGACCTGGATTGTATGAATGGTGATATCATTAGTTCAGGGAATCTTAGCAAGAAGTACAACATAGAAATAAAATATGAACTGCTGAATTAAGGATGAACCCAATTTGGTTCAGTGTATGTAGTTGTGAGACTTTGAATAGAGATTCATGTGGTTAGAAAATTTATTTGGATTTATGGGACAAATATTTACCAGAATTCCTTGCTTTCTAATAATGAAAGGTCTTGCTTAACTCTGGACAAATATCCTTAGAATGTATTAAAATCCAGAGATACTTCTGTTCAGACCTAAAGCAACTTGCGGAGGAAACAAGAGAAGATGATGATGATGTAGATGTGCTGATTGTTACTGAATGATAGTATGTTGTGTATAACCTGACTTGATGATATGCTGTGCTGATGAAGTGATGGTGAATTGGTTTCAGCATGTGTTGAATAGTGAGGGTGATCGTAGATGTGACATATCCTGGTGACTTCGATGGGATAGTACTATGTAGTTATCTACTACATAATCCGCCGAAAATGAATTGCCATTGCCTTTCTTTTGTCTGGATGTAAAGGTCTTAGTATATTAGGCCAAGATATTCTCTTATGCAACTATGCGTACAGATTCTCTAAATTAGATTCGCAAAGAATTTAGCTGAAAATGAATATTATCACATATAGAAATTATTGCCTTGATAAACATATTTTGTTGCTAACTCTCTGTTTTGAGCAGAAGTTAATTCTTTCTACAAAATATTTAGTCATTTTTATAGTCTTTCATATTGATACACCAACTGCAGTATTTTCATATCTTAAATATCATATTCAAAATGTAATTATTCCCATTATCAGTTTGCATTGTACTTGTTTTCAAAAAGCCCTTAAAAGTATGAGTCATACTGCATTCATGTAATGTTTCTAAGCCAATTTCTTCCACATTGAGAAGGTCGAGTTGGGTTTTATCTATGTAGAACTTAACAATAAAAATAAAGTCACATTTCCATTCACTTGCACAAACTTGTTGCTGAATCCCAAATTCACTTAGCATTCATGTATTGGACAGCCTATTGAAACAAACTCTAAGCACAGATAAATGATTAATTTTACCTTTTTCATTACATTTCAAGAAACAATGATTGACAGATTCAGCCTGTGGGAAATTATTGCCATTTCACAGATGTTAAATTGAGATACAGAGAAATTGAGATTTGAATTAGGTTTTACATGCAAATGAAGAATATAGGAGAAATTTATTTGCATGAACAATTGTGTGAATTGAAAACAAAGTATCTTATGACTTGAACTGGCACATAGTTTCTGGATTCCACTACCATTCAAACTCAAACTGTGAAACATAAAGAATAAAAAAGAGAAAACAGATCAATAGTTACAGATTAAGTGACAGTGGAATGATACTAAAGAATCCTAAGGGGTGTTGTAGTGAGGGGATGTTCGGGGAAGACAGTGGGGGTTGGCATGAGGGGAACTGTGAGTCTCCGTGTGAAAATAAAAAGTAAAAATGTAAGTAATTACGCTGAAGAGCAGGTGTGGTGTAAGACTATATGAAGAGCGGACGGGACAAAAAGTTAGGAAGAAAATATAAATATTTAAAAAAATAGAAAAAAGTTAGTAAGGTGAAAAAGACTGGGTTAGATATCAACTACGAATAAAGGAATGTGTAAAGAAATGTGGTCATGTTCATCTACACTTGTTTAAATGGCTAAAGGTGAAATCTCCTGATGTAGTATTTGAAGTTGTAATGAAATAGAGCCAAGCATGATCTGTTGTGGGACTCGTTAAAGGAAAATAATTTACGTGGGGGACGTACACCACCTTCTTGCTCGTCCACTGGGTTTTTCTTTCTTTGTGAGTGATGTATTATTTTAGTACTTTTCTGCCTGCTTCAGCAGTGGAACAAAGGGAATTATCTTGAGCCATACACTTCAATTTGCCTCTTTCCTTTTGCCTCCCCCCCCATTGCATTACCCAACACATGTGAACTCAGGATCTTCCCAGTGTAATTAGCTCCCTCCAGCAAGGAAAAACTTCTGAGATGGACACATTCTGCTGATAGGGCAGTGATCTCTATCATTCTTTTTCAAAATGTCCCTATTACAGTGTGTGCTTTTCTTCACACACACACATGACGTTGATTGGAAAATGTGAGTGTGAGATAGCCTTTATGCACAACAGTAATCAAAGAGTTGCATTATAGCTTAAGGACTCGTTCCTAGAAAGTTCATTATACTTCCCGTGGGGTTGGGGAACATGGGTAGATTGATAACTCACCAAAGAGAAGCTCTCAAAAGCCCCACCGCCGTGGGGAGGGGTGGGGTGAAGGCGGGGTGAAGGGGGGGGGCCGGGGGGGGTGGGTGTGAGGGGGTTTGGCAGGGCGGGCGGGGGGATGGATGGGGGGGGGCCGCGGGTGGTGGTGTAATCAAAGAGTTGCATTATAGCTTAAGGACTCGTTCCTAGAAAGTTCATTATACTTCCCGTGGGGTTGGGGAACATGGGTAGATTGATAACTCACCAAAGAGAAGCTCTCAAAAGCCGGAATTCACTTTGCTGCCTTGGAATGATAGCCATTCACCTAGGAGGACAAGGGAAAGGACTCTATGGGACTGGAGTGAAATGCTTTCCCATATCGGATGATACCAATCACTGAGGTTCAGTGTAGTCCAGCCTTTTGTTTAATCATCTTGACTTGTGTTTCCAGGCCAGCATCTAGGATACTACAACGATTTTCTCAATAAGGAATAGAGAATTATACAGTGATCAGTGAGCAGGCCCATCATTAATTCCTTAGATAATCTAGACCAGGGCTTTTCAACCAGTGGTACAGGTACCACCTGTGGTACATTGGCACCTGGCAGGTGGTACGCAACCATCCTAGAAAAGTGCTAGTGGGGGAGGAGAATGAGAGCACTGCTGGGTGGGCAGGCAGGTGTCTTGCTTGGCTGTACCTCGAGGGACACTTTTTTCAGTGCCATTGTAACTTTGAACAGTCACTAAGCGAACTGTTGTAAGTCGAGGACTACCTGTACTTTATCACTTTTTTCCTTTTGGGGGGGTCATCAAGTTTTTGACACCTTGCTAGGCGACTGGTGGTACTCAGATATTGCCATATCCTAAAAGTGGTACAATAGGTGAAAAGGTTGAAAAGCCCTGATCTAGACATGCCAGGATCCAACGGACCAGTGATTTCATTGTGTTAACCTTTCCTTACTACTCTGCATTTTTTCATTGCAGATGTTTGTTGCATTGTTTTACTTTCATATATGGAATCCTTGGTACACCCTGAGCTTGGTTATTTGCTTACGGACATTTTGTAACCCAACTAGGCAACATCATCAGAGGGAGTGAATGTGTCTGTTTATATACAGTACTTTACCCTACCAGGTTTGAGGAGGGTGTGGTTTGCTCCTTGGAATTCCTTGATTAGTGCATTGTTTTCAGCTTGATAGTTTGCTTGGTGTATTATTTATTTATTTATTTATGAGACTTATATACCACTTTAAGTGCAAGCACTCTCTAAGCAGTGTACACCAGTAAGCAATGTATATATATTTACATTGCCCCCAACAATCTGGGTCCTCATTTTACCTACCTCGGAAGGATGGAAGGCTGAGTCAACCTTGAGCCGGTGAGATTTGAACCGCTGACCTGCTGAACACAGTCAGCTAAAGTGGCCTGCAGTACTGCACTCTAACTTCTGCGCCACCTCGGCTCGTGTAATTCGACCTTTAGCTACCCATGACTGGAATGGACTGATGGATGGATACAAATTGCTCAAAAGAAACAGAACTACAAAAAGAGGAGGTGGAATTGCACTATATGTAAGAGAATACTACATATCTACAGAAATGCACATGATCGAAGATAAAAGCCCTCCAGAATCTATATGGGTCCATATAAGAGGAAAAAAAGTGTCATTGCCATAGGTGTATATTACAGGCTACCCAACCAATCAGAAAAAATAGATGGACTCTTTGCCAAATAGATGGACTCTTTGCCAACAAATGTATGTAGGAAGCATACCACAGTAGTAATGGGAGACTTCAACTACCCAGATATCAGCTGGGAGACAAACTCTGCGGCGAGCAGGAGATCAAAGAGATTCCTAACCAACCTAGCTGACAACTTTGTCATCCAAAAGGTAGAGGAGGGAATTAGAAGTAAAGCTATACTGGACCTAATTCTTACTAATAGAGAAGAAGTGATAGAGGGAGTTGAAGTTGTTGGAACCTTGGGAGAAAATAACCACATCATACTGGAATTCAATATAATGCAAACACAAGCAATAGAAAATAATTCAACCAGTGTCTTAAACTTCAAAAGAGCTGATTTTAACAAATTCAGAGAGAATCTAGGAAAGATTCCATGGATGAAAATCCTAAAGGAGAAAACAGTTCAAGAAGCATGGGAAACTCTGAAAAATGCTATCGTAAAAGCCCAGTCCGACATAATACTACTGAAAAAGATAAACAAGAAAGTCAAGAAGAAACCAGCATGGCTGCACAAAGATCTCTCAGACAAACTGAAAGACAAAAAGGACAAGTACAAAAAATGGAAAGAGGGACTCATAACTAAGGCTGATTATCAGCAGACAACCAGAACATGCAAAGACAAAGTCAGGAAAGCAAAGGCTCAGAATAAACAAAGACTTGGAACAGAAATCAAGGATAATAAAAAAGTTTCTTTCAACATATTAATAATAAGAAAAAGTCCAGGAAACTGTAGTCCACTAAAGAGAGAAGATGGCAAGGAAGTAAAAGACAATAGGGGGAAAGCAGAGCTGGTTAACTCATTCTTAGCTTCAGCCTTCACACAAAAAGAAATGATAGCACAACATACCAAAAAAACTATTGCAAAAGACAAACTAGAAACAAAGATTAAAATAAGCAAGAAAATAGTAAAAGAACATCTATCCGACCTTAATGAATATAAATCACCGGGACCCAACAGATTACATCCCAAAGTTTTGAAGAAGCTGGTAGATGTTATCTCAGAATCACTGTACCACATCTTTCAAAAATCCTGGAACACTGGGGAAGTACCTGAGGATTGGAAAAGAAAGGGCTGATGAGAGAATTGAAGAGGAAACTCATCAAATTTGCAGATGACACTAAACTGGCAGGGATAGCCAACACTGCAGAAGACAATCTCAGGATCCAAAAGGGTCTTGACAAACTTGAACAATGGGCCCTATCCAACAAAATGAGTTTTATTGTGGAGAAAAACAAAGTTTTACATTTAGGCAGGAAAAATCAAAGATATACTGTAAGTACAGATTAGGTGAGACCCAATTCAAAAAAGTAACTATGGGAGGGACCTTGGAGTCCTAGAAGATGATCACTTGACTATGAGCCAGCAGTATGCAGCAGCAGCCAAAAAAGCTAATACAATCCTGGGTTGTATAATCAGAAATATAGAATCAAGATCACGCAAAGTATTAGTACTGCTTTATAAAACCCTGGTGAGACCACACCTGGAATACTGCAACCAGTTTTGGTCACCATACTACAAAAAAGATGATGAGACTTGGAAAAAGTTCAGAGAAGAGCAGCTAAGATAATCCAAGGCCTGGAGACCAAAACATACGAAGAACGGCTGGAGGATTTGGGTTTGGCTAGTCTAAAGAAAAGAAGAAATAGGGGTGACATGATAGCAGTATTTGAGGGGCTGCCACAAAGAAGAGGGGGTCAAATTATTCTCCAAAGCACCAGATGGAAGGATGAGAAACAATGGCTGGAAACTGATCAAAGACAGAAGCAACCTGGAATTAAAGAGAAACTTCCTAACAGTGAGAACAATTAACCAATGGAACAGCTTGCCTTCAGAAATCATGGGCGCTCCATCACTGGAGATTTTTAAGAAGAGACACTAGACAGTCACTTGCCTGAGATGATATAGATTCTCCTGCTTGAGCCGGGGGGCTGGAATGGAAGCTCCAAGATCCCTTCCAGTTTCTATTCTATTCTATTCTATTCTATTCTATTCTATTCTATTCTATTCTATTCGCTCTCTCTCTCTCTCTCTCTCATCTATTTATCTCTCCTCTATCTCTCATCTATCTATCCATCCATCCATCCATCCATCCATCCATCCATCCATCCATCTACAGTATTCTATTGGAACTTTCATATAATTTCTACAACACAATAGGGCTAACTCTCAAGAAATAAGCATAGCTCTCTGAGGAGCTGTGGTTACTTAGCCAAAACACATGTTTGACATGAGTGTGCAATTGGTTAGGATAATAGTGTATAATCATGATTCTGTATAATAGATAGCACTACTTCTGAAAATAATGGAGAAATTTAAGAGAGAAAACTCTGCTGGCTATGCAGAAAAACCAGCCACATTTTCTAGGCTTTTATTTTACACACATTACCTACAATAAGTCACATTGATCTCAATGGAATTTATTTCTGAGTCCCATTATAATTTACTTACTGTGGTATAAACTTTCTTGATCTAAAATTCACTGCATTACACACTTTGAACCACAGAATCATGCTACAACAAGCCACTGCAGTGTCATAAGGCTATAGTTTTTTTATTCCCCCCCCCATCAAATATCATAAGTCTGATCCTTAAAGTAGGTTACTACACCAGCAGTGTAGAAAATATGGATCTATACCTCTTTTCTAAGCATGGTGCTATATTCATTTTTTTTTAAAGTCATTGCTCACTACGGCAAATAGCAAATGATTTTATATTTGCTATGGGAATTACAAATGATTGCATCCAAGTATCCTGAAATGCATTATTCTACCTCCTACCTCCCATCAGTATAGGGAGAAGAAAAGGAGGAATAATTTTAATTAGGAGTACTGTAAGAGTCTGCAAATATGAGTCATTTTAAAAATAATCCCCCTCCTCTACCCTAAAATATTGCAAAAACTCTCTTTATCTCTCTCTCTATGTATGCGTATATCCTTAGATCAAATTTGATCCATCTTATCAATATGCAATTGCTGGAAATTAATAGTGCATAATCCCAAGGTAATCCTTTGTACTGCAATTATTTTAGCCTGTATGGTTCACGTCTGAGCACATAATTCAAGATCAATTGCTGTCCTTTTGTTAAACTGATTGCATCTAATTCTTTCTGCATTAGAAATGCTATCAGTGCCTGTCATCCCTATTCCTCTGCACCACTCAGAAGGCTGCCCAGTGCAGCCTTTCAATTTTATGTCCATAATAAAATGTGATTAGGTGAAGCAAAGAAATATTCTTAGACAAGAGAAGAAATGAAATCTTCTCTGCTCAACCAGCTATGATTTACAAGGTGTCCATGGCTTTAAGATGTGCTCCTTTCATTATCACGTTCAGCCAACAATTGAAGAGAAGGCTTGTATCTTTTGACCTAACACTGGTTAGCCTTACACTTTATTTTGCCTTCAATGGACAAGTGTACCTTTGAGATTAAGCACCAGTTTCACAACACCACCCAGAAGCTTGCTATCAAAGATAACAAGAAGGATTCAAGTTTTCTGTTTCTTCTTCTTAGAATAAACTGTGAGTAAATCGGGGGGAAATAATATATTACTAGAAAGGAACCCACTACTGGAAACTTAGAAACAAAGAGTATAATTGCTAGGTGGAATCTACTTTTCCTGTTATTGGGGAGTGGACAGAGCAGAACCATAATTACATTATCAAAGATGTCTCTGTAAGACTTTTTGGAAGAAAAGAAAAGAAAAGAAAAAAAGACACGGACAAATCATTTTAAAACAAGTTGCAATAATTTATTCAACATTTAGCATTTCCTCACAGTTAGTTATATTGATCTGGAAGAACAGTGTGTTACTATTATAAGTGTTGAAGATATTTTTATGAATAGTAAAACAATATTTATGCTGTAGTACTCTGTTAATGAAGTTCTGTCACCTTGATTAATCTGGATTTCTGAAGACTCCAGTATGTGTCAAGTCCAGAACTGACAACCAAGCCACTGAACTATGTTTCATGATGCACGTGCCATTAGTGCTACAGGTTAAAATAATTGCTTGGGAAACTGTAATGCGCTTAGGATCCACAGGGAATAATCACTAACTGAAGATACTATTATTTATTTATATACCACTTACCTTTATTATTTTTATAAATAACTCAAAGCAGTGAACATAACTAAAGCTCCTTCCTTCTCCAGTTCTCCTCACAAAAAAAGCAACCTTGTGAAAAAATGTGTTGGGCTGAGAAAGAGTGACTGGTACAAAGTCATCCAGCTGGCTTTCATGACTAAGGACTAAGGACCAGAATTCATTGTCTCGTGTTTTCTAGCCTGGTGCCTTCACCACTAGACCAAATTGGTTCCCCATTTCTGTGTCAAAGTGGGACTTTAACCAGTAATAAGACTACTGGGCATGTCTATAACAGGGGTAGGCAACCTTGGCTCTTTTATGACGTTTGGACTTCAAATCCCAGAATTCCTGAGCCAGCCATGCTCAGCCAGTCCATGAGTTATAAAAGAGCCAAGAAGAAGAGGGAGTCAAGCTATTCTCCAAAGCGCCTGAGGGCAGGACAAGAAGCAATGGATGGAAACTCATCAAGGAGAAAAGCAACCTAGAACTAAGGAGAACATTCGGAGGCTTGGCAGCTGACCATATTTATGATGGTTGCAGTGTCCTGGGGTCATGTGATCACTTTTTGTGACTTTTTGACAAGCAAAGTCAATGGGGAAGACAGTTTCCTTAACAACTGTGTTCTTAACAACTGTAGTGATTCACTTAACAACTTTGCCAAGAAAAGTCGTAAAATGGGACAAAACTCACTTAACTACTGTCTTGCTTAACAACATGAATGTTGGGCTCAATTGTGGTCATAAGTCGAGGACTATCTGTAAGGCACTTCAAAATACAGGTGGAATATTAGAATAACAGAATGCTAGGAGATCTAATTGGGGAAAAAGCACTGAAATCAGACAAGCCTTCCCTTTATTTTTCTACTGGGGATGTTTATCTTACCCCAAACCTATCTCTTTAAAAAAAAAAAAAAAATCAAAACCCGGACAATTATGCAGGTAGGCCTGCTTCCTTGACACCATATCATTGTAGAAAGTTCTTCTGTATTATGTTAAATAATAACTTTGTGGCCAGTAAAACAAAAAAAGTAACATTCTTCTTTGAGATATCTTGGAAAAACAATTTCAGACCTAATGGCCGTAAATTAGAGTTAGATGAATGTAAAGGTACACTAGATTGCCACCTATTTTATTTTGCTTCTCTCATAATGGGAAAAGCTCTCAGAAATCTTAACTATGAAAAGGAATATAGAATCATTTCATGGATTTCACTGACGACGGGATGACACCCAGGATGAACTAATATGTATTTGTCTGCTTCATATATTTGTCTACAATAATATGCTTTCACGGTTTAATGCACCAAGCCGGCTTTTATATGAAATGTCAGGACTGATACAGAAGGGCCAAAACTTCCCAAATCAACAAAAGTACTGTCAGCCTGTTGTCTTGTGATTTAATGCCTGTTTTGAAATTTAATTTTATTACTGTCAATATTTTCTTCCGATTCCCACCATTGTGTTTTTATTTTCAAACAGATGACAAACTCCAGAGAAACACGAATATTCTGTGAGGTTAACAATGAAAGGCTGAGGAGGGGGAGGGAAACGACCCATTGTTTGTCATGTCATCTTTTTGGTATTGTAGCCCCTTATACATATATTGTTTACAGTCTGGAGTAAAGGGGTTGGTTATATAGTGTCCTTCCAGAAAGAAGCTCTGAAGCAATTCCAAATATTACTTAGAATGGAATGGTGAAGTCAGCTGGAAAGGGCTATTTCATACCAAATTTGTTGACAGCTCAGTACATTTTCCTATATATTTTAAAATAGAGAAAGTAATAGAAAATGAAGAAGCTAAAGTGCTCTGGGACTTTAGAATCCAAACAGATAAGCACCCACCATAGAACACCCCAGACATAACAACTGTTGATAAAAAAGTCAAAAAAGTCTGGATAAATGATGTTGCAGTAGCTGGAGACAGCAGAATGGAAAAGAAAGAACTGGAGAAAATCACAAAATATAAAGATCTGCAAATAAAAGTAGAATGACTGCGGCAAAAAACACACCAAAGATAGTACCAATAGTGATAGGCGCCTTGGGTACAATTCTAAAACATCTTGAAGACCACTTGAACACCATTGGCATTGACACAATTACCATAAGTGTAATTGCACAAGGCAGTTTTATTTGAAACAGCTTACATCTTGTAACAATACCTTGTTACATCAAACAACAGTATTTGCTTATCCCAGGTTCTTGGGAAGGACTTGATAGGTGGATAAAAAGGCCAAATCCAGTCTAAACATCTGGTTGACTGTGCAACCAATCTAATCAATCTGGCCATGAATCCAGAAGCCAAGGTCGCTGAATTGGAAGAAGAGGTTCTAACCTCAAGGAATTCCAACAACTACTAGACTTTGCCCCAACTTCACCACTGTCCCAAACCCTGGCAGCAACATCTGCATGTTCCACCATTTCAGGGCTATTCCCATTAGCATTTCAGCTCCAGCCAATGTTAGAAAAGATCAAGACACATGCTGTACTGCTTCCAGTTCAACTCTGCAGTTGCTACTATACCACAAGTGATCCATTCTGCTGAGCCCAGTAGCCACCAATCTACTGCTCTGATATTGTCACCTTTCCCCCAACTGCTCCAACTCCAGTCAGCCACCATGTCTTCAAAAACAATCTGCATACTTTTTTATAACTGAAGCAGAAGGTGTCCGAAAATATTTCCAAAATCAATCATTCCACTGTGGTTTAATATATAAGGGGTCAAACAAGGACCAGGGGATCAAAATGCAACAGAATTTACCACAGACTTCTCAGAGTAGCTTTGGTCTAGTTACTTCCCCAACCAGGAGTCTTCAAACTTGGTCCTTTTATGACTCATGGACTTCAACTCCCAGAATTTCTCAGCCAGGCACGCTGGCTGAGGAATTCTAGGAGTTGAAGTCCATGAATCATAAAAGGGCCAAGTTTGAAGACCCCTGTCCTAGACTCACACATCACCTGTATTAAAGCATAATACAGTTTGCTTGCTTTTGGCTGAGTGAAATGTCTAATTCCAATTATGTAGATGTGTAAGTTGTTAATGATATGCATGTGTGAATCCAGCTTCTGTATCTCGTAGGGCTGTTACTGTGAGGAAAGAGATAAATGAAAGGAGAAGGCATGTTCTCTGCCTTGAATTCTGAGAGGAAATTTGGGGTATAAATGTACGGTACAAACCAATCTACCATCAATGACACAGCTCATAAAAATTAAATCATCTATTTTAGTTAAATTCTTTTGACAATATGGTGAACATAATATGATGCACTCAAAATTAAACTTCTTAGTTGACTAAAGTAAAACATTGTTGTTCAACAGTGGGGTGATTGCTTACTATATCTAGGGAGGGAGGGTCCTATAAATGCAATTCACCCATTTTGTTTCTTCTTCTTTGTAACCATGTCACACGATCATGTCATTATATTTGATTAGCTGGCAGAGTCTCATTAAACACCTGCAGTTACCCTATACATGCTGATTAAATTCTGCAGCACAGAAATCATAATTCCTGTCACGTTTGACTTAAATCCCCTGAACATGGGGCCATAGCATGTTTACTGGGCCGAACGAGATGGTTCAGAGTGTTAGATTGAATAGTTGTTTCCTCTGGCGGATTCCATTGTTTGTAGTATTGATGATGCGTCTTAGAAGTTAACTAGATTACTCTTTATCACCCTAGAAAACAAAAGTGCTTTAATTTTCTGAGACTTTTCCTTTTCCTTTTTTAAAAAAAAAAGTATCTTGGGAGCTTATTAATTTCATTAGAATCCTGAAGATGTTTCATAGCACGCATCAGTGTCGCTTTCCAACTCTCCCTTCCTTACCACTTTGCTTATTGTTCTGAAAGAAGAACCTTAAAAAGTCAGGTTGTTTCTTGGGTAATTGAGTTATAAATGTTATTCAGAGAGATGTTTCAGCTTATGAGGTGTTAAGGGAAGCTCCTGCTGCTATAAAACTGGTGATGAAGCTTCATTTTGGAGCCTTCCTATTCACCTGCTGCTGGAAATATGCTGCCCAGTGGTGATCATCATACAGATGATCATAGAGTATTATTTTTTATCCCCTAAGCATATGCAAAGTTTTTACAAGGATGGGACTAGTTGGATTTTTCTTATTCTCATATTCCTTTCAGGTTCCAGAAATTGTAAGCCGCCAGCTAACTTGTGTACAATACTGCACAACCTTTATTTATTTATATGACTGCCAATCCCATGACAGTGACAAACAGCAATTAAAGTAATCCAGTAATAAATGTCTGCATCAACGTACAAGCCAGGCAAGCTGATTTAATCTCCTGGATCAAGCAAATGGTTGGACAGCGAAGTCATCATGGCTTTGGATGTCCCTTAATTAGGGACATCCAAACTGCTGGAGGAATATTATTTCACAGAGTAAGTACTGCAGCAAAGAAGGCACAACTTCTGGGTCCAACAGGATGACATTGTTCAATAGGAGGATCCAAAGCTTGCTGTTCCTGCTAGAAACTGAGATGAATGAAGGGAGGCATTTCCGCAAATACATTGGCCCACATCCAAACAAGTGCACTGATTGGCAATTGTTTTATGGATACAGTTGAAAATGTTAGCTTTGACCTTTCAAGCCTTTAATGGCTTATGGCCTGACTATCTGAAGTAGCACCTGCTAGCTCAGACATCATGGTTATGGATTGGAATAAAATGACAGTTTGCTGAACCTTAGACAAAAAGAAAACTTAAAGCATAACATGTTAATTTCTTGAAGTCTTGAAGCTGGGCAATCTTAAAGTTGGGATTTTTATTCAGCAATTGGTGGCCTACAAGATTTAGTCTAATATGTAAAATTGAATTTATGGAAGAGGGCATGACTGCATGACATGCAGAGTTTGCCATTTGATTATTCATTGAACATCATGTATGTACTCCTTTTTAAATTCTTGGTTAACAGTAAAAGGATGGAAGCTATTTAGATCCTGAAACACCCCCCTCCCCTAAAATTAACAGAGCTTATAAACAATTTATTTATAACTATAATATATAGCATGCTATTTTTAACATCAAATTTATAAAATGTTATTTAACTAACTATATCTAACTTTATGATAATGGTAATTGTTTAACTAAAACAATGCATGTATACAGTACATAAACATCAATTGAGGGAGCACATATAAATTGAGTTGACGATATTATTCGTGCAAGGTGAATGACTGCAATTATAACAGCAATGATGTGGTGAGCATTTAGTTATAGAACATATCACAAATAGCAATGATGTGGTGAACATTTAGTTATAGAACATATCACAAACTGCTTGGTGTGAATATTTCAAGTTAAGCTAAAGCAAAAAACCCAAAAATGAGCAGTTTCCACAGTATGAATTTGAGCATATAACCACCATTATCAAGGAAAATGCCCAGAATCACTTTGAAGTCCAGAACTTCCTTTAATAGGGAACTAGAGAATCAAAACATTGTTAAGGATGAATCTAAATACCAAGAAAGCAAACTGGATGTCAGAATAGATGATAGAAGTTTTGAAGAAGAGAATATTATAGAAGTGAACATCAATTTCTGTGGGTTTTTTGATGGGATTCTTATTTCATGTTTATTTTAGGGTGTACCCTTGGTGTCAAGCCCCGTGGGCTCGACATTGACGGGGGGAGGGAGACCACGATATCGGGGAGGAGGCCAGCGACACTGCCGAACGGCTGAGAGGTTCCACGGCTCGGCCGCCTGACAGCTGTTGGTAAGGACACTGACACCTGGCTTGACAAAGTTGAAAAAGCTTCCAAGTGTTAGGGGAAAAAAGGATTTCAGGGGGCACACAGTCTGGAATTATTCCTTGCGAATCCTGGATTAGGAGAAAGGTTTGATTCAATGGAATCACATATGCTAAGCAAAAAGAGTCAATTCTTGACATCTTGCTACAGAACTGGAAATAATCTACTTTATGAAACCCTGGAAGACCACTTCCATGTTTAGATGAACTATCTGCTACTGTGCAGCAAGCAAACCACACACAAATACAATAGGTTAGAATGCTCTCTATGGAGCAAAACAGTAGAAGATCACCAGCAGTTTTTCATTCAGTTGTTGTTTCCTGAGAAATCTCAAGAAATATAATCTCTGCTGGGCCTTCTGAACTAATGCTATAACATGAGCACTCCAGGTCAAGTCCTCCTTTATGGCAACACCCAGCAACCTAGAAGATCCTCTGGGAAAGGAAGGAGAGGCAGCGGGGAGTGGAATAAGCTTCAAGAAGTTTTGCATTCGCCAGTTAAATGCTATGAAAGGGCAGATTAATTTAAGCAGCCCTCACAGTCAACAATGTCATTGTTTAACGCATTTAGATTCAAAGTAAAAGAAATATGATAGCAACAATAAAGCAGTTCCAAGAATGTAGTTATTGCAGAATAATTACATCCTGTGGGAATGAGAGATAATGAACCACACTGTGTCTTGATACACCTTGGGGGGGTGATTATCTTACTCTACCAACAGCACCCACTGTGTCTCGTTGCTTCAACATATTTCTTCTAAGGAAAATGCAATCAAAATGATTGCTCATCTCCATCAACGTTTTTTCTTTCTTCTTTCTGAGAACACTCTCAAAGTTTAGAAACACAAGAAAATATTCTGTCTCTGAGAGTATCAGTTGTCAAAATTAGGCATTAAATATTTGCCGGGGAGCTTCCATCAGTCTCATGCAGCTGTGCCAACTTTGAAAGTCACAGCGTTTTCTCTCTCTCTAGAAATAATTGTCTAGAATGTTTAGAAGCACTTCAAATTGATGATGGAAATGTGAACAACAAGAAGGGACTTTTTATCCTGTTCGGTAGACATGTGAAAATGCTACAACATTCTGGATTCAAGTACATACACTGATTTAGAGGATTGTAAAGTTTCGTGTACAACTGAGACCAGAGGTTTTCTTTTGGGATTGATTCCAACAAGCAGTTGGGAAAAAAAATTACGGAACTTTGTTTTATATGACAACTGCAGTGAGATTATTGTATGCACAAAGATGGAGAGATTCAGCATTACCCAAATGGAGGAATGGTTGACGATAATAATGGAACTTGAGATGGCTAAATTGACTTCTTTGATTAGAGAAAAGACAATACCTCCACCACTGGAAACCCCTTACGGACGTTTTGCATGTAACAGGAAAACAAATGAATTGAAGATGTATGTTTTCCACGATTAGATAAGATAAATTACAGAACTGCACGGCGGCCTAAAGGTTAAAAGATGCTCGCCTCACACTCAGGAGGCTGAGCATTCAATCCTAGGCAGTGACAGATTCTTCTCTTATCAGAGTGGAAAGAGAAAATATCTGCTGCAAACTCTGCGTAGGCATCAGGAAGGGCATCTGACCGGTGAATGCTCAGCTCCATTCAGTCACCCCGACTCCACCCCGATACAAGGAATTACAGGGTCATAAAAAGAAGAAGAAAAGACAAGATAAATTATAGAAAGAAGAGAGCTATATCGTAACCGTGGAATAAGTGGTAAGTTTATAATTGTACTTTTAACAGCTGCCGAAAAGATTGGAAGCTACTTCTTTGTATTTGCTTTCTGTTCTATTTTTCTTTTCTTTTTTTAGTTTTGTGCACTTTTAGCTTTCTTTTTTATTTTTTTTCTTTTCTTTTTCTTACTTTATATTAGTATGTACTAATTTTTGATCTTTTTTAAAAAAAATATTTAATAAAATTATATAGGTAGTCACAAGTTTTGCATCAATAAAATGACTTACTTAAAACTTATGGACATGTAAACATACTTATGCAAAGATTTATACTCAGAAAATACAGGGAGAAAGAGAGAGAGAGAGATGCATTAGTGAATTTATGAATGGCAAACATTAGTACAAAAATAATAAAAGGATCCTTTTTACTAAAATTGGTATAATGTGTTCCATGTATTTAACTAATTACAAAAGAGTCTAATAAATTTGAATATAATTGAATGCAGTCATTATGGATGGTTGAGTACATTTAGTCAAACTAATAAATAATACCTCTGAAGGTGCTATTGCTATTAGTATTTGTTAAGTCCTGTAACATGGTGGGTTTTGTTTTAGATTTATATTTTATGCTGCTTATTGGTTAAAAAAAATGGAGGAACACAGAACTCATACTATTATATAAAATACAGTACATAGTCTGCTAGCTGATTGCAATACCACTTAAAATTTTGCCTCTGGATAAAAAGCCACTATAATTAGCCTGTTTCCCGCCCTTTGAATTAGGAAGTGCTGCTAGTGTGGTAAGTAGAATATGTATAAGTTCCAATAAAATGCTGCAGTGCAGAGCATTTTTTTCACTCATTCATTCTTTCATTCAATTCAATTCAATTCATTCATTCATTCATTCATTACATTTTTGACCCCCCTCCCACAGTAAAAGAGCTTTAGGCAGCTACCTCTAATACAGTGGTGGCGAACCTATGGCACGGGTGCCAGAGGCGGCACTCAGAGCTCTCTCTGTGGGCACGTGAACCATCGCCCCAGTCCTAGGCCTTCAGCTGGGTTTTATAAAACCTTTTCGCTTTAGGCCTCCGCCGCCGTGTGCAAAAAAAAAAAAGGTTCAATCAATCAGTCAATTTCAACTTCTCGCGGTGAAAAAAAAGATCTTGCAAAGTTGGAATTGATTAATTGAACTTTTTAGTCCCACCCAGTCTGCCGTTACCAGCACAGCCACGCACACCCAATGGGCCACGCCCACCCGGCACCCGACAATGCATAAGTGGGTTTTGGGTTGCAGTTTGGGCACTCGGTCTCTAAAAGTTTCGCCATCACTGCTCTAATACTTCTCCTCTGTCCCTACTCCATCCAGCCACCCAGAACTGTCACTTGTTGAACACTTATTGCTATCATTGAACTGTTTTGAGTTTCATGATAATCCAAAAGAGCTACCTTAGTTAATGTTCCACAGATGAAATCAAGGCTAAGACCCGATATCTCCTCTTCTTTGATTGCTTTGGCATAGATCTGATAATGATGCCATTGTTATTCTCAGACTCATCCCTGGATCTGCATCATACCTGCTCAAGGAGCTTTATATTTCTTTGTCTGCCATTACTTCATATGCTATAATGATCTCTGTGCTCCAATATAGGAAAATGAGCTTGGTTGGGATCACCTACCAGAAATCTTTCATATTCTGTATCTCAGCTAGGTTGCCAATAGGGCAATCAGCTTGGTGTGAGAGCCTCCAGGCATCTAGCAGCGACCTTCAGCTTCTGGGATCAAACTAATCTAATCTAGGCCCTATAGAGATGAATACATTGCCACAGTTCTATCCTCATTAGTGGCCCACACGTAACAATCATATCCTTCCTAAGGTGCTATATATGAACCCCTCACTCCAGATCAAAAAACAAGCAGGTTTTCAAACAATTTATGGGGAACCCATGGAGGCTGTGAAAGTCTGATTCGCTTTTCTTAGAATGACCTCAGCATGAATTCTTAAGTTCCACATAGAAAAAGCCCTGGAGCCTCCGATATAATCTCCAGAACAATTCATGTCAGCTCTGTCAAAGGATTCATCAGACAGCAGGTTAGTCAATACATCAAACACATTCTTTAAAAGTTCACTTGATCATTCAGAAAGAGGTAGATGCCTTCAAGATTTCTATTGACTGAGGACTTGGAAAGGTAAACATCATCTTTATGGATTAGTGGATATATACTCACACAACTAACAAGTCTTTTTGCATCCTTTGCGTGCAAGCAAAAATATCAGCAAACAACCACAAAGTTAATTTTGCAGAGTACACCCAACACACCCTCCAGAATGTGGCAAACAAAAGCTGTCATGCCAGAATTTATTTCTGTTCCCACTAAGGAGCTGCCTACAAAAAAATACCCTGATCAAAAATAATTAATTTTACACAAAAAAATAAGAAAATGATTCAGGAATGGAAGGGAAAGCAATTTGCACTAGTTTGAATGGGCTCTTCTGGTTTTAGACTAGGATCGAGACTAATCAAACAGGAGAGATTATTTCTTGTGTCTTATTAATGGGTTGACTTAGCACTTCAAGACATGTGGTATTAAGGCAGAGAGAAGATTTCTGCATTGAAAAAAAAAGGGTAGGGGAGATCTCGTTCTCTTGATTCTTCATGGCTTCTGATATTTTAAAGCATTGTTTCTGTCTGGTGAGATTGAGATTTGTGGTCATTGTTTTGCAGTGGTCCCAATGCCTTCTGCTAGTCCATATTCAGGAACTGAGGCTGAGGGTCTCTTGTCAACAACAGGATCTATGATGTACTATGAGATCTATTCCCCCCCCCGATATTCTCAATATCTACCTGAAGCCTCATCTGGAGCTCTGTTTCTCTTTACTGTTTGATGTTCTACTTCTCCTTACCATCCAAATTCAAAAAAATGAATCACTGACCATTGACCATGTTTGATAATGGCTGGTTGAAGGGGAACATAATTAAATTGAGACAAAACCAAAAATGTTGCTGTCGAATTGGAAACAGAGTTATTGACGGAATTTCAGATTTTTTTTTGTTCAACCCCTAAAGAACCATTCTACATCCAGAAGTCAATGCTCCTGCCCTTTGGAACATCTTACCCACTGGAGTGAGGTCAGCTCCAACCCTCCTGATCTTCTGTAAGAGCCTAAAGACCTGGCTCCGCCTGTTGACCTGAGACTCCAGTGGGGAAACATCATGCTGGAGGTGACTGATAGATGAATTACAGATCCCATCTCCCTCCCTGCTCATTTACTCCCTCCTTTCCTCTCCTTTCCCTCCCCATCTTTTAGTAAGAATTGAGTATCTGTATTTTTATAGTATTTTATTTGTACTGTGTATAGGTTTTATATAGTTTTATATTTTTAACATTATAAGCTACCAGAGTTACACTGGGTGGTAAGCTATGAAGCAAACAAACAAACAAATAAACAAACAAACAAACAAACACTTAGCTGCCACTGGAATTGCAGGTGCTAAGTTTACCCAGCAGTGTTTTCACTGGTGACTATGCCACCAATTGGGGGACATTCTGAACTGGTCTGGTTTGGCCATAATGGCTCGCGCATGGATTACATTTCATCTTGACTTTTGGAATGTGCTCTGTGTAAGGTTACCCTTAATAAATATTGAGAACTTGTTGTTGTCACAGCATAAGAAAACCATGCTGGATACAAGGGCCTCAGGTTGCCTGGATACCAAAAGTCTTGAAACCTTCAATACCATCTTTAAAACCATTCATGTCAGCTTTTACCTAAGAGGGTTCCACTGCTGAAAACTTGTATACCCAGAAATAATAGCCAGATTGCAAATCTTAACACAAATCACTTTGCTAACAAGTCTTTCAACTCTTTATATGCTTTCTAATGAAGATGAGTTTACTTCAGTCAACATTGGGCCATACAAATTGCAGGAATGGAATCATTATGGCTGATGTTCTTAGGATAAAGTTTCTAAAGAAATGACATTTCAGGTCTCCATCTTTTCCTTTCAGCTGTTTTCTATTTTAAGCACACGTCGGATTTAATTACATGTAAAGAGCAATAGCAATAGCACTTAGACTTATATACCGCTTGGCAGTGATTTTCAGTTCTCTCTAAGTGGTTTCAAACTCCTGGCAGTTGACAGAATTAGCCTGCAATACTTCATTCTAACCACTGCCACCATGGCTCTAAAGAAGTCCCCCAAAATACTGAAGTTCACTTTTACTCTGTGAACTCGGCATGTCAACAATTGTTTCAATTTTTGTTTTCTTAGTTTTTACTTCATTAAGAGCCAATACATTTCCAAAATACTGTACTACACTTAATCTAATTTTTTTAGATGTTTTGCTTAATTTCAGTTTTCTTTCCCTCTACCTGGTGTAGACGAAGACCCATTAAATTTGACATTCAGTACATTTTTCAAGACTTCCTTCCCTCTATGGTGTAATAAATATATCAATAAAACATAAAACACCATAAGTATCCAATCTTCTATTATATTATTTTCTGATATACTCTGGAGAGAGAAGAAATACTATATTATAGTTTGGTTGCTTCCATTTTTCCCCATTTTGCATTTCTTGATGTTCTGCTCAGAGCTCAGAATCCTATATTGAATGGGTAAGTATACAAATCAAATGAATGATTGATTGAATAAATAGTTTAAAGCCTTAGCTACAAAAATGTATTAAATGTGTATAACTTCCATCTCACTGGACCAGCTAAATCTATTACCAGCATTTTTATGAAATTACTTACAATTTTGTGAACACGTGGGAACTGAACATGTTCTCTCAAGGCAGCTTTATCTAAACATCTGGGGTGAAAACAAATTTGAATACTTCCCTTTCCTGCTTTTCCCAATACAGTATTATTAAAGGATTTGCCCATTTTATTAGTTTATCTATTTTTATTTTAACTCCTATTCCATTCAAGTTCTTTTCCAATCTTTATTCTTCTTCTTTTAATTGTCAACACAATATAGATCTTTTCTGAAACAAACTACTGAAGATAGACAAATATTTAAAGTAATTGAATGATGACCTGATAAGCATTCTAATCCTTGATTACACCTCAACAATTTTCAATTATAAGATCTTTTATGATCTTTTATGACCTTCTGTTGTGAGATTGAAAGCAAGAAACTCAAAACAAGTTTAACCTCGATACAAATGCTTGGAACTCTTAACTTCAGAGTTCTATTTGTATATTTTAAATCCAATTCTCATTTCCCTAAAATCTGACCCAGAGCAAATAGACAATCTAATATTTGAATTTTCAAAGCTTCTGCTTGCAAAATTTAAAAAAACACTAAAGGAAAACTAATTTCCTTGTATTCTTATGTGTCTCTTAAAAGTATAACAGTTTACAATTGTTAACAAGTTCAGCTAAATGAAATATTCCAATAAAAAGGTGTTGACATTTTTTAGGTTCTTTTATCGCAATAACTAATGGCAGTCTTGTGGATCTTTATGAAATTATTGATCCTTCCAACATTTGGATTAGGTTTGTTCTCATAAAATATATAATAATAATTTTTAAGGAGCCGTTCCTTCCTTTTTGTTTTCCTTTCCCCTTTTTTAAACAGTTATCATGATTATGAACTCTGATGCTACAGAATGTAATACAAAAGATTGTATTGGTTTCAGTCAGCAGGCAGAGACACACAGTACCAACACATCACTAAAAGACCAATAGTCAACAAACAGATATCAGTCCATTCATAGTTACATATTTTTAATTGCAGACTGCTCTGCAAATGTGTAATATTGAAGTATAATCACCTTTTTCAGAAACTATGAATTAGAGAAATTGGCACTAAAATACTAGCTGGACAAGTTTCTCACCATCTCTATCCTTGACTAATTATTCTACTTTCTAGAATAATTTTCTGAAAACTGTCTATAATGATGAGGTTTGTTGGGAGCAGCAATTTTGCAAATGATAATATACCATATGTGCCAAAGCCTTTAATTTTACAACGTACCAGTTTGGCTGTTGAGCTTCCTACACATCCCTTTTCATGTACCAACCTACATTTTGCCTTAAAATGTAGGAGACAACTCCTTTTGATGAAGCTGTTCTGTATGCACACCTGGGCCCTTGGTGTCAGCAGGTATATCTCGCTTAGGAGCATTGGGCTGTAAAATGCTTATGGCCTGTAAAACATTCACTTTGGTTGATTTGGATTCATATCATTTATGTCAGATCCTGCTCCATCCCATTAACCAAAAGAACAACTTGAAGTGCACTTCTCGAGAAGGCAGTCGTCTTAATCTCATGCCTCCCCACTTAACGCTTCGTGACAAAAGCCATAATGGTGATGGGTGGCCTAATGCATGTACAATGAATTCGTTATCTTTCTCCAGCTAAAGTTAATGTGGGCTCTTTGGGCTCTTGCTGGCACAAGAACCTCTAAGACCATAACTTATAAATGAAAGATTTATTGACTGCTCCTGGAACCCAGACAAAGACCGTGCTGTGGCTTAGTCTTGGTTTCTCTGTGCCAAGTTTTCCAATTCATTACAGAAAGCTGTACAGGCATTTAGAATATTTAGCTATTGTAGCATTAAATAAAAATGACTACATTGGGAATTAAACACTCTGAGAGGCGTACTTGGCCAAGTCTGAGATTTTACTGTTCTCAAGGAGACTGCATTGTGTTGGCAATAAATATCCAACTGGCAAGGTATTTCTTATTCAACCTTAAATAAAAATTGCATTTGGTAACCTTTCCTGACAAAGCAGTTGGGAACTTATGATCCAAGCTAGGCTTCAACTTCTTTAAAGTTTGCTATTTCTTGTTGACATAAGTGGGAAAACGTAAGGTGATCTATTATTTTTACCATCTGTGTCCAAATCAGGAGATAAACTAGCAGCTTTTCCCATTCCAAGTTGCGGATGCCTTAAACAGAACAACAGACATGTCACTGGAAGACAAAAATCACAAAACTGTGTCTCACTTATTTCAGTCATGCCATGTGGAGGGAATTCACTGGAGAAAGCAATTATGCTTGGAAGAGTTAGCATTAAAAGGAAAACAGGCTGCCAAAGAACATGGTGGTTAGACACCATCAAAGCTGACCCCAGCCAGAGCATAGAACAACCCAAAGAAATAGTGCAAGATCAGAAGACATGGAGAGACCAGGCCCATAGAATCACCAAGAGTTGGACACAACTGAATGGATATCATCATCATCATCATCATTATCATCATCATCTCACATTATCATCATCATCTCACCATTATTATGAGATATTTTGCTGTTGGGTTCCGAACATATCCTTCACATCCTGCATACTTTACCTCTCATTATCATACTCCTTTCCTGCTCCCTATATCAGGTTCTTTACTTTTAACATTTCTTGGAATTTAACATAAGGACTGGAATGGAATTAATTGCTCTGTATTAAGACAGCTGTTCAGTGTGAGAAGGCCCTAGAGAGGTGAACAGCAGCAAAGATGCCCACCGGGAGGAAGCCAGTGGAGAGGCATTAGGGAAGAGGCCAGCGAAGGCTAGTGGCAAGGACGACTCCCGGGGAAAAGCCAGGGGCAGTCCTACCTGAACTGTGGCCAAAGGTGGAGCCGCTGAACATCTGAGCAGCCGCACATCCGACAAGCAGTTGATCGGCGCAGAAGCATCACCTGGCAATGTGAACTGAATGGTTGAACAGAGAAGAGAGCCAGAGGTCTGCGTCACTGTTCTTAACATTAGCCACCGGATGCTGGCTAGGTGGATGGGGGGTGGTGGAGCTGGTGGGGAGGACTGTATGTAAGGTGCTGGGAGGAAATCACCCCAGCACTAACTTTGTGCTGTGACTAAATGCTGGCTAGACCATTCCAATTTTTGCCAGCCACCTTGTTGTCTACCACTTGTTTTCTGTGGGAACCAGGAGTCCAATCTATTTACGGATTTAAAAAGTTTCAGTCAATTGTCATTTGAACTCCTAATAATGGCCTATTAGTCCATCCTTAAATCGCCCCTCAGCAAATATAAGTAAAGTTTGAATTTTTCAAATTTTTCTGTCCAATGACAAACACATCCTTTCTATCCAGAGAGAGAAGAGCAATTAAAGATTGTTCATCAATTAAAGGTTTATAGTCCAAAGTATTTTATCATCTCAATCAACAATGCATGTTTCTTCTATAGGGAAATAGCTCCATGACTCAGCTCTAAAAGTCAGTTTATATTCATAGTCCAGGCAGGCCAGTTTCAAAATAATTTATTGTCTCTGCCACACAGATAAGCAGCCCAAGAGGTGTTCTCCCCCACTTTTCCCAACTGCAGTCTTCAAAAGTGAAAGTTTCTGAAAACAAGAGTCTTATCTGAGTCTGGGCTTCCAGCCAAGTTTCCTTTAGGCATAATAAATTGTAGAGCTGTAGTTCGCCACTAGATGTCGTTGACACTGTTTTCCAGCTTTTTACATCCAAACTTATATTACAAGCTTTTTAAATCTCTTTTTTTAAAAAAAAAATCTCAAAAGCACTTTTAATCCCCAAATTTCAAAGTTATATATTTGTATTGCTTCCAAATTAATCTTGTAATTTTCTCTATTTCCCTCCAAGAAATTAATTCACCGCTTTTCTTTTCCTGAGGGAATGGGGTGGAAATTCCCCTTCCCTCTCTCATCAGGGACGATTATTTGCTTTGGGTGGTTTTTCCCAGGAAAAAGTCTTAAAGTCATAAAGAGAGGATAGGGTCTCACCCAGTTCCATTATACATTGCTAGAAAGTTGCTGGTTAATGCTTATTTTCTTCGGTTGTCAGCAGCTTCTGACTGGCCACATGAATGTAGCCAGTCTTTTCCCCACTGGTTTGGAGAGCTTCCTCGGATCAAATGGAAGGGCCACTGCCCTCCCATGATCAACGAGGGTCCCCTCCTTCTCCATCGCCTCTTCGGGGTGACTCTTTACCCTTTTTAGGGTCCCCAGTGGGGCAAAATCGAAGGTGGAAGATGGAGCCCCATCATTCTGCACCCGTTACACTGCAATGTCAAACCGGAAACCACAAAAGCATATTCTTTGATTCTAGTCCTTAGTATTCATTTTTATTACAGGTCAACAATCTGAACTCTGGGGAGATTTAGTCAACCAATTTATTTTTCAATGAACTGATTTTAATATGCAAAAGTAACCCTTCTATTTTATCTTGTATAAATTGATGTCTAATTATACAAGTGCACTGTTAACCTTAATTTTAATAATTTTATCCAGATTATTTAATCGGTAGTGAAACCATTACATAAGATTTTATAGTGCAGGCCAATGTTAGCAATGAAATTCAGCAGGTAATTAAAAAAATATTAGAAGGCAGCAGAATGCAGATCTGAGTAGTCAATGAGGATAGAGGTTTTCCAGAATGTGTAAATAAAAGGAAAACTGAATATCTCAGATTAAATTCCATTTAGACAGAAATTGTAATTGATAAAGCTCTCTCGGAGAAGATTGGATACTGTAAGTTTGAGACATCCTTTGTAGTAAGCATTTTCTTTAGATTTCAGTAGAAAAGGGAGAAGTTCCAGGTAAGCAATTATTGCAGTTTATTAAATAAGAACTCATTTGAGATAGAACAGTGATTAGCTAAGTATCCAGAAAGCAAAAACTTTATTTATTTATTACAATTTTTTTATTAAAGAAATTTTACAAAGTTAAAAGCTACAAAAAAAGGAAAGAGAAATACATATAAAAAGAATATCAGGAAAGATAGTATAGTAGAAAAAGTATACATCAAGAGAAAGAGAAAAAATATTTAAAGAAGTGACTTCTAATCTTTTTTGTAGCAGTTAGAAACATAGTTACTGTATTATTCCGTCTATAATACGCACCCTTGTATAAGATGCTTTCCGCACCAATCAGCTGTTTGGCAGAGCACCCAACAGCTGAGCTGGGAAATCTGCAAGTTTGGCTGGCCGAAGATCTTGCCCCCTCCCCCTCCCATTAGTGGCAAGCCCACAGGGGCTTGACACCTGCACCAGATGGCATGGCAACCCACACAGGTATACCCTGGGCTGTGGAGGTTACCATTATTTTTCCATATATAACACACACTTGATTTTTGAAGAGGGTGTTTGCAGGAAAAAATAGCAGCTTATACACAGAAAAATACAATATACTGTTTCCACTCTCCCAAATTGCATAACATAGTTTCCTCCTTTCCACATGCAGCTGTTTTTAATCAATAGAAATAAATTCATTCTGTAGTAGTGAAACTGGATCATGGGATATGGAAGGCCATAATCCACTCAACAATCTCACTCCTTTTGAATGACTACTATAATTATGTGTGGACATGCCTGTGTACTCCTGTCCAACTCTCCCTCTGACCAATATAAACAAAAAAAGCTTCTAGTTGATGACATATATTTTAAAGCCACTCAAATGTCTGTGAATACATTTTGTACTTGTTTACAACTATTACGAGCTTTATAAGTCAAAAAAGTCACCCTGAATTTCAGTGACACAATTTGAAGCCTGCTTCATGTCACATTCTATGAAAGGACTTGTAAGGAATTGCAAATCGATTTCCACCACTGAAATTGCAACACACTGTTTTTATTGCAAAGAAAGCAGTTTGCTAAAGGAACTGTTTTCAAATGCTTAAGAGGCTCTAGATATTTTGGAGCCTGAACTATTTCAGTCTTGGCCTGATTCAAAAAGAAAACTAGACCAGATATATTTGTATTGGAACATGTCAGAATTTTTTTTAAAAAAACATCTGTTCTTAAAAAGCAAATCATGATGTGTGCCAGAGATTGACAGTATGCATTTGGTTGTCTTTTGCAATAATGATGGGCTTAAAATGCTATGGCCATTATGCAGAACACTTTCTTTGATTTGTACAATGCCCGTAAGCAAGGTGATGCACTAAACAGTGCTACAAATGACTAGATGTGGGTAATCTTTCTTAACTGTTTGACAAGTCAGTTTTTAATTGTTAAAGCAATTGCTAGATGGCAGAAGTGAGATCTGTTTCTGATATTATTTATATTGTTTTAGGGAGAGGAAATAGTAGATGGAATTAAATTAGTATCAAGACTGTAAAGGTAGGGAAATTATGAATTAGGCTTTTAAAAAATCAGACTTTCAGAAAACTGTATCATGTATCATGTATCAACTTCGAATGTGGCATGCATCTATATTTGATTGGGGAATGAATTAATTTTATTGAAAGGGCTTGGCTATTAATTCGCCAACAGTCCCATAAAGCCTGAGGAATATAAGCTAACTGGAGAGAGCTGTTACAAAATTGTAAAAGCAATAACAAATTTATCATCCTCAGCTGCAGTGTGCATGTACACATGTGCGATGCAAAGATTTGTTCCAAGACAATTTTCCTTCTTCTTCTTCTTCTTCTTCTTCTTCTTCTTCTTCTTCTTCTTCTTCTTCTTCTTCTTCTTCTTCTTCTTCTTCTTCTTCTTCTTCTTCTTCTTCTTCTTCTTCTTCTTCTTCTCTTCCTCTCCTCTCCTCCTCCTCCTCCTCCCTCTTCCTCTTCCTCTTCCTCCTCTTCTCTTCCTCTTCCTCTTCCTCTTCCTCTTCCTCTTCCTCTTCTTCTTCTTCTTCTTCTTCTTCTTCTTCTTCTTCTTCTTCTTCTTCTTCTTCTTCTTTTCTCTCTCTCTCTCTCTCTCTCTCTCTCTCTCTCCCCCGTCCCCTCTTCTCTAATCTAAAACTGTTTTATAATCTATAGGGTCTGCTTGCATGTGACACTTTATTCTGGTGCAAATAACAGGCTGGTTATGGGACTTAGTCTTCCAAATAAGGCTATTGATTTGTTTGGACAGTAAAATGTGGGTTAATAAACTAAGTAATTTAATCTGAAACTAATTTGACCTTTTGAAAATGGGAAAAAAAACTAATTGGATATTTTAAAAACGAGAAAAAGAAATGATAGGTAGCACAGTGACTAAGCATGCAAATTCCAGGGCTGGAAGGAGAAGAAGTCTCTCTGAAACTCAGAGAAAGCCCTCTCATTCAACCTAAATAAGAATCACCAGTTCATTAAGAATATGAGGCTTAAAATGGTAGTGGGCTGCCAAACGCATTTACCGAACTGTATGAATGAATTTTAGCTGCTTGATACTGTGAGCATCCAACCATAAATAATTACACTGAAGAGCATCATCTCCAGCCTTTTTCCTGGCAACCTTGCACGAGGTGTTCTTAAACTGAGTGAAGACCTCTAAGTGTTAATATGCACGCGCAAAGAAAGGCTCAGTAAATGTCTGAGGTACTGTCTGCTGCCAGAAGTGTAGTTACTCAGTGTGGGCCTTTGCTCCGCACTTGTTTCTTCATCAAAAAGATAAACATAATATGTAAATAAAGTTTGCCAGCACTTTTCTCACTCTCTCTCCCCCCCTTCTCTCTCTCTCTCTCTCTCTCTCTCTCTCTCTCTCTCTCTCTCTCTCTCTCTCTCTCTCCCTCTCTCACAGATGTACATATATCTACTCTGGTAATACTTAATCAGAGTTTTTGGGTCTTTGTAATATATAAAATGTTAAAGGGAGATGTCACATCCTGTGAAAATTTATATGGTGGGTTTTTCTCCCTGGTAAACTTCAAAGTCCAGGTTAAACAATAAATCTGAATGGCTGGTTCAGGTGAAGAAAGAAATCTGTTCCTCCATTGTTGCAATGTTTATTTATTTATTAAATTTGCAGGGCACCCATCTCCTCGATAAGGCGACTTTCGGAGGCTTGCTTGTACTGACAATATCAAATGTGCTGCTGTAAGCTGCATACGTGCGCAACTTATAGATCAGAGGCCCCGTATAAGAGTCCTGGTGGCTCAGTGATTAGAATGTAGCATTGCACGTTGATTTGACCCACAGCCTGGAGTTCGATCCTGATGGGGCTCAAGGTTGACCTAGCCTTCCACCCTTCCTAGGTCAGTAAAATGAAGACCCAGATTGTTGGGGAAATATGCAAATACTGCTTCTACAATGTAAAGTGCCCAGAGAGTCCTGTAAAGCACTATGGGGCAGAACATAGGTCTAGGGCAGGGGTAGGCAAACTTGGCTCTTTTATGACTCATGAACTTCAACTCCCAGAATTCCTGAGCCAGCCATGCTGAGGGGAAAGGGAGAGGTTTCCAAGCTGAGCCATGCTGGCTCAGGAATTCTGGGAGTTGAAGTCCACAAGTCATAAAAGAGCCAAGGTTGCCTACCCCTGGTCTAGGGCTATTGCTATTGCTGCACATTTGAATATAAATTACTAGGAACTAACAGCAGACGTTAGTTGCCTTCAAATTCTCCCCATTGAAAACAGATCTTATTTATGATCATATATAAAGAGAATATCAGTGTCTTTTTACAGATTAAAAACACCCACTTTGGGGGCATTATATAGCCTTCATGCAAGTATTAACTTATGGGACTATGTTTAAAATGTGTACAGTTATAAACTCTACTGTAACTCAAGAGTCAACATTTAGGATTGCATTGAAAAACATGGAAAATGGCATTGCATTTTCTGTTTGTTATTCCTGGGCTAATCTGAGTAACACAGCTTTGCTCTTGATACTCTTGAGAGATAGGGTGGGGGGAGAGTATGACGAGTGGAGCCCAAGGTGTTTGTCAAATTTTGGCAATGTTCTAAGCAATTAAATAGAAACCAATTAAATCTTCAAGGAATGTGATTGTACTATTAAAATCATAATGGGATTTTGAATCTGGTTTTTTTATGCATTGGCCTTAATTCAAGAAAAAACTGCTCCAAATATTAGACTTAATCATTTTTTGTCTTTTTCCCTCCCTACAAAAGATTTACACCAGAGAGACAGCAACTTGGGGTGGGAGGGGGGGGGAAGGAAGGAAGAAAAAAAGAGGGGAGTCTTATGCTGCCTGAGGCATGCTAAAGTTGTTGTTCAGCTCAGTTAACTTAAACACTTAACTTTAAATGTCTCACTTAGAGAAACATGCCATTAAAACATTTTGCTGCCATTTTATTACATAAACATCTGCAGCTGATTCTCTAGCCCCCAAGGAGAGCAAGTGACAGAATGAGGCCTGTCCATTATGGGTCTGAGAGAGACATGTGTCTCCCTTCCCTACCAATACAAAGGGCTGGTTCTTCCCCATTGTAAAAGAACAACACAAACACAAGGTGCTGACTTGGGGGACAAAGAAGGTCCTCCCCAGCCCCTACCCCCACCTCTAATACTCCAAAGCCTTTATTTCATGAAAGAAGATTCTCTCAATGGCTAGTAATAATGCTTATTGTATACCCCCTATATGAACAGAGGCCCTGTGCAGTGGTGGGATTCAAATAATTTAACAACCAGTTCTCTACAGGGGGGGAGTTGGAGGGAGGTGGAGGGAGCACTGCCATGAGGCAGGTGGAGGTGAGCTGCCCCATGCACCCTGCAATGGGTTACCGTGCTGAAGGGCCCCCCCGTAGCCTACCACACCCCAACACCTGTCGTACCTCGCCTGTTCGGTAGTGACTCCTCCCACTTTCTCCTTCTTCCTCTTCCTTTGAACAGCCCTTTGCTCTCGTTGCTGCTTTTTCAGTCCCAGAATTTTGTCCAGAGCCTGTGCAGAGGGTTTTTGGGAAACGAAGCCCTGCAGCAATTGGGTAGGATGGGAACCATTCCCTTCGCTTTTGGACCGGCTCTGAAATGGGCTGGAAGGAGCGGCCTGAGGATTCCAATCTGACTTTGCAGAAAGCAAGGGGGTTGGAGGCAGGTGAATGCACACCAGCTTGGAGTTTCAAAAAACTGGGATTTTTTTCTCCCATGCTGGATTTTTGCTGCCATACTGTTTAACTTTCTTTAAAGTTTACTTGATGAAGAACTTTTCCTGACAAAGGAACACCAAAACCTGTTACTCAGTTTTTGCTTCTGATCATTTATATAACACTTGTGTACTGTGCAGACTAATAAGATAAATGCACTATCCTGCCTTGAAGTTTTGTGGCTTCTTACATGTAGGGGCATAGCATGTTCTGCTGAACCTAGTTTATGAATCTGATTTACGATGAGTTGACATTACAATTGTAACATTAGACAAATTCAGTGGTGGCAGAGACTAAGTTCAAGACCTCTGTAGACCTCAGGCCTGAGGCTTAATGTCAGTCTCACAAGTTACACTCAGAGGATGTACAAGTGGCTGGCCTGCAGGCCATCTCAGAATTCCAGTGGAAGTTACAATAGACAAAACTAGGTTGATAACCAAAGGCCTGATCTGGGGCAGTCAAGGGCTTCCTCAGAGTGGGAAAGAAGGGAACATGCACACATGATGATGTTATCATGCAAATGCTGCAACTTATATACTGTGCCTGAGATTGTGACACAACGACATAATGATGAGATTAGCAGAATAACATATTACAATTTTGGTGTCAGTGTTATTTAGTTTTCTTAACAGATGCTGCTGGAGGGCAGAAGGACCAATTTTTTCAAAGCTAAAGTATCCAAAATATGCTTTGATTACCTTCAGTGATTCTTCAGTCTCCCTAGATTCCCTTGTCTCACATTGATACCGCAGGTCATGCTCGACTTACGACAATTGAGCCCAAAATTTCTGTTGCCAAGTGAGACATTTGTTAAGTGAATTTTGCCACATTTATGACCTTTCTTGCCATGGCTATTACTGAATCACTGCAGTTGTTAAGTTAGTTACACAGTTGTTAAGGGAATCTGGCTTCCCCATTGACTTTGCTTGTCAGAAGGTTGCAAAAAGTGATCACATGACTCTGGGACCCTGCAATCGTCATAAATATGAACCAATTGCCAAGTGCCTGATTTTTGGTCACGTGACCATGGGGATGCTGCAATGGTCATAAGTGTGAAAAATGGCTATGTCACTTTTTTCACTGCTGTTGTTATTTTGAATGGTCACTAAATGAAGTGTTGTAAATTGACGACTATCAGTACATTGGGGATCAAAACATAATAGATAAGCAGGAGACATCCGGGCTTCACACTAGGAGGAAAAGAAACCTTAACCTTAACCCACTCTTCTTTCTGAAAGTGAAGTTACTCTGTCGGCATTGGCTGACTGATTGATATGCTAGGCGAAAAAGCATTTCACGCAATCAGACATGAATTAGAATAATTATTCCCAATGACAGCAGTTGTGTGCTGCAGAAACATATGATATGCTGCTGATTTTAAAAAGGTCATTTCTTAAAAACAGTGTAGAACATTCCAAGGGTGTTCATCGTGGGATAAAGGGCATCACTTTTCAATATCTTACCAGCAAGCAAAAGTTCAATTAAAAATATGAATCAGTGCCCATATTTTTCCTTTAAGACTGAGTTCCTATGGAAAATAAGATCTGATAATAAAGGTTTCTCAGCATCACATTGGGCACTTCTTCACCTCTATCGCTAGCCCTTTTCTGTAATGAAGTTATGATTTATACAGTACTAAGGTGTAATTAATCTTAAAATAATTGCCTATCAGTAATTATTTCAGGATGAACTTATCCTAACATTCAAGTAATTTGGTTAATGCTGGGATGGGACATCACCAGGAAAAAATCCCTCATCTGTAATGGATTGAGGAGAAAACTTTGTGGAACATTGTGGAAGAACAGAAAAGTCTATCACCAGGAACTCAGCTTCACATGAAGAAGATAATAGAAATATAGAGATAGATAGATAGATAGATAGATAGATAGATAGATAGATAGATAGATAGATAGATAGATAGATAGATAGATAATATATGAATAGATGATAGATGTACCATCAAGTTAGTGTTGACTCTTAGTGCCCATATAAATATATTTTATTCGGAAGGACTGAATGTTCACACATTTATATTACATTTTTCTTTCCAAAACAATCTCTTGGTTGTTCAAGCTGACTTGCCTTCCATTGTTTCACTTCCTAAGAGAGGCAGAACAGACATACCAAAGTGTACTTCAAGCTCTATTTATTCTTGTGCCTTCTAGTTTCCTTGGGAAGATCATCTAGTTTGCAAGTCCTCTTTAATCAAAACTCCTGCCCAGAAGTTTTAATTCTCTGACTTCTAAATGCATTCACAGGAACCCTGTGACTGGATCTTGCCAATGGCTCTGCTGACTTGCCTACTTCATGCTCCTGCACCTCTGGAGTTATTCTTTCTGGCAGATAAAAGTTGGTAAGAGCAAAAGGCATGCAGAGGTGCCAACTTTTATTCTTAGCATTGGAGATTCTGCTAGTGGCTTTTGTTTTCTGTTTTTTAGAGGGAGAGAAAATCATATGTGGCAGAGCACTCTCTGACCAAAATCTCTGGAGAAGTGCTCTAAATATGAGTAGAGAGTACAAGGCATGACAGTTCAATTTTCTGTCTCTACACAAAAACTTCTACATTCATAGCCGACTTTTTAAAAATATGAACTAAACACAGGTCAATACATAGATAGAAGAGGCCATTTATGAAGCATAGCTATATTTACTTGGAAAGACATTATGAGGTGATTATTTTCCACGTACTTCTGTCAGGCAGCTACTTCTGTCTGGTTGCATCATTTCCTGGAAACATTTCATAAAACCAGCAGATCCTGACAGTTATCGATCGATAAAAGTTACGCTCGTGACCTTTCTCAGTTCTGTAAGTAACAGGTATTGTAAATGTCAAATTTACACAACTGCTTCTTTGAGAGTGATGTGTGAAAACCTCTCTTTTTTATTTTAAATAAATGTTCCTCCGTTGAAACTAAATCATGCAGTGGTACTCCCAGCTTAAAAGCAAGTTTTAAATTCTATTACCCTTTTCCCTTTCCTTATAGGATACAGAAATGTTTTAAAACACCTCAGCAGTCACAACATCTGAGTAATGGTAATGTCCTTTAGACTTGAGGTAAAGGGAGATTTCTCTGTATATCCACAGGATGCATTAAGAACAGGGCTTTAATGCCCTATGTCCAGTCTTAATAAGCAGATGACATGTGGTTTTTAATTTGGTTTTATACACTTCTCTTTGTTATGGCCATGAAGCCCAAGAGGGCAGTACGGCTGCATCTGCTCATTGTCACCTATTTAGCACCACCCAGGGAGAAGGTGTAACTTAAGAAGTCCTATGGATGTGGGCCTGGAGAGAGGGATGGTCTAAGACACCTTCTTGTGGCCTGATCTTTAGTGATCCCTCTACCAAACAACCTGGTTTTAACCTGCCTCGCTCCGTCTGGATGAAATTGAACAGAATTAAGTGTGATACTGGAAGAAGTGCCTCTCCCCTGTATCAGTGGGGATGGAAAGATTCCCCTTGTTGCAACTGTGCTGCTGCTATGCAAACTATTAAACATATTGTGCCCATGACTCTCTGGCTCCTTAGAAGATCTGCATGAAGCAACACCAGAGGCAATTGCCTGGATAGCTGAACTGGGCATTCAGTTATGAGGTCACTGCCATACTTTCGTAGAAATTCCGTATACAATTATGTTGATTGTCTGTATATGTTTACATCTTTTCTGTCATGCTCTCATCTTACACTACATGATGATGATGATGATAATAATAATAATGATGATGATGTTTTAATTTAATTGTAATTTTATCCTGCTGTCAATTCAAAGTGCAACTGTAGAGTAAGTGTTCAGACATGCTTTCATTATTATTATTTGGTTCATCGCACAGTAAGTCAGATGTTCAGACTGGATTTGGTAGTTTTGTTCACCTACCTTGTCTTTTCCAAGGACCTGGGATAGGCAGATGTGGATGATGGTGTTACAAATATCATTGCAGCATGGAAGCTATTCCAGTAAAGCAGTGGTTCTCAACGTTTGTGTGACGGCGACCCCCATCACACAAACGTTCTGTGCATGCGCGGCGGCACCCCCTGAGGGGAGAAAATGGCGGATCGCCTTCTTTGGCAACCCCCGAAAAATGGTCGATCGACCCCAAATGGGGTCGCGACCCATAGGTTGAGAACAGCTGCAGTAAAGCCTCCTTTTGCAATTGACTGATGGCGAATTTGTCAATGCCTATGGTGTTCAAGTGATGCTCCAGTTGTTTTGGGATTGCACCCAAGGCACCTATTACTATTGGGACTACTTACTACTTACTTCTGCCACAGTTGTTCTATTTCTATTTGAAGGTCTTTATTTTTTGTGATCTCCAGTTCTTTCCTCTTCTTTTCTGCTGTCTCCAGGTACTGCCACGTCCACTATCCAGACTTTTTTTTCTTTCTTATCAACAATTGTTAAGTGTGGGGTGTTATGTGGCAGGTTTGAATTCTAAAGTCTCAGAGCAATTTAGCTTCTTCATTTTCTATGACTTTCTCCATTTTATGGTCCCACCAGTTCTTGCTCGCAGGCAAATGATATTTCTTGCAGATCTTTCAATGCACCATTGTTGCTACTTCATCATGTCATTGCATGTAGTCAATCTGTGTGATCTTCTTGCAGTATCTAACCAGATGCTTATTATTATTATTATTATTATTATTAATAATGAATAGAATAGAGCTGGAAGGGACCTTGAAGGTCTTCTAGTCCAGCCCCCCATTCAAGCAGGAGAACCTATACCATCTCAGACAAGTGACTGTCCAGTCTCTTCTTAAAAACCTCCAGTGATGGAGTGGCCATGATTTCTGAAGGCAAGCTGTTCCACTGGTTAATTGTCCTCACTGTTGGGAACTTTCTCCTTAATTCCAGGTTGCTTCTCTCTTTGATCAGTTTCCAACCATTGTTTCTTGTCCTACCCTCTGGTGCTTTGGAGAATAACTTGACTCCCTCTTCTTTGTGGCAGCTTCTCAAATACTGGAATACTGCTATCATGTCACTCCTATTTCTGCTTTTCTTTAGACTAGCCAAACCCAAGTTCTCCAGCCGTTCTTCATGTTTTAGTCTCCAGGCCTCGGATCATCTTAGTTGCTCTTCTGTGAACTTTTTCCAAGGTCTCAACATCTTTTTTGTAGTATGGTGACCAAAATTGGTTGCAGTATTCCAAATGTGGTCTCACTAGAGTCTTATAAAGCGGTACTAATACTTCACGTGATCTTGATTCTATTCCTCTGTTTATACAACCCAGGATTGTATTAGCTTTTTTGACTGCTGCTGCATGTTGCTGGCTCATAGTCAAGTGATCATGCATTAGGGCTCCAAGGTCCCTCTCACAGTTACTGTTTTTGAGCCAGGTCTCATGTAATCTATACATATATTTGATTTTTCCTGCCTAAATGTAAAACTTTGCTTTTCTCCACATTAAAACTCATTTTGTTGGATAGAGCCCATTGTTCAAGTTTGTCAAGATCTTTTTGAATCCTGAGTTTGTCTTCTGGGGTGTTGGCTATTCCTGCCAGTTTAGTGTCATCTGCAAATTTGATGAGTTCCCCTTCTATTCCCTCTATTCCCGTAATAATATAACACCATTATTATTATGGTTCATTGCACATTCATTGAGATGTTCAAAATAGATTTGGAATTTTTATCCACCTCTCTAGTCTTTCCTAAGGATCTTGGAGAGGCAGATCTTACTTTTGATGGTCTTAAATATATTGTCACAGGATGTAAGCTGTTCTGAGTAAAGCTGGTTTTTGCAATTGATTGATGGAGAATTTGTCAGTGCTGATGGTGTTCAAGTGGTGTTCCAGATTTTTGGAATTGCACAAAGCATCTATGACTATTGGTATTACTTTTGGTTTCTACTTCTATTTGCAGATTTTTGTATTTTGTTATCTTTTCCAGTTCTTTCTCTTCTCTTCTGTCTCCAGATATTGCCACATCTGCTATCTAGAATTTTTTTTATCTTTCTTATGGACAATTATTAAGTCTGGAGTGTTATTGCCACCCATCTCACAATTTGAAGTGATTTTCTTGCACTAGAAGCCATCAATTATACTACTTATTTTTCCCCATTTTCTGAAAAGCATTAATCCTATTAAAATCCAGAGGTGTTCATGGGAAGATGAAAAGAATCAAGATGGTGACTGCAACTTCCTTTCTTATGTGTTAGGTATGCAATACACATAAGATAGGATGGATCTTCAATCAAGCAATCATGGCCATATCTGGATCCTCTTAACTCCACCTGTGGACCCTGCTGTGAAATTCTATGTTGCATATTTGCTTCCATCAAAAGCCAATCAGAGACATTTTGCTATTTGACAGGAATCAGGACATAGAGGTCTGCCTATTCCTATCAAGGTTCACCACTATTTCAGTACATACAGCTGCAAATCTCATCTCTCTCTCTCTCTCCAGCTAGCAGTAAAAAGCCAATAATAACAATTTAGGGAACGCTCTTTCATAACACTCAAATCTGCTCCTTGAGGCAGTTGGCTCACTTGGTCTCACATTAAATCATTTTTTTAGCCTTTCTATCTCACTCTTTTATAATCTGAACCATGTATCAGATTTAATTCAGCCTTCAGTGATTGCAAATGTCAATAGTTGTTTGCCATGATTAATTTAGTAGCTATTAACAACAGATTTTAAGTATATTAATTTAAGTAGACTTAAGAAACATAGTGTTGGGCTTAATGGTATATCCTAATGTGCTACCTAGAATCTGTTTTCGGTACCTGGTTGAATCCTGTATGCGTTAAGTAATGGCACAGATAGTATTGATATAACACTATCTCAAATTGTATTGAATCCTAGCAGCCTTACAATTAGAAAAAGATCAGCTGCTTCGCGAAGGTTCAGTCACTTCAGAGATGGCATATTTGAAATAAATATTCAGATCAACTTCATTTGAAAAGCACCAGTGTGAACAAACCTTATTATTAGGAACAGACACATATTGTCCTATGTCATATGCAGCAGTGGGATTCAGCCAGTTTGCACCACTTTGGCAGAACCGATAACTAATTTTTTGTTGCCCAGGCCCAGAATGGACTTCTGGAAGCAGCGTCCACACAGAGAACCAGTTGTTCACATATTTGAATCCCACCACTGGTCATATGTAATTCGTACTCAGGGAGATGATGTATTGCTCAGTGGGGACATCTGACATCAACCTTTGGAAAAAAGAAAGGAAAAAAAACTCACTTCCTACTTGTTGACTAAAAACATCTGTTAGATTAAAATATGACATGGCAGCCATTTTAGGAGCCATCAATTCCTATGGTACCATAGTATGCCATGTAGGTGTGTTTATAAAACCTCCTCCATCTGCATGGTCCTCCGTTTACACAGCTAAAATAATGAGGAATGTGAGCTAATTGGTAAAGCAATGGAGTTCTGCCTGATATCCCAGCTGTGAATTGCAGTTCTGACAATTAAATTTCCATTTGCATACGCTAGTAATAAATATACCTGATGAGAAGCAAGTATAAACTCTATACAACTAACACAAAAGGAATGGCTGGCCTTAGGAACTAGGCCAATGCATATACCTTTCTTGGTCACCTCAGAGCATCTTTATTTAGGACAGCAAAATAGCAGTCAGAGATGGAGGTGTGGTCTGCCTGTATTGTGTTGTTGGAGGGGGGGAGGATCAGGCAGAGAAGAAAAAAACTCGTTCTATGCAAAACAAAGTGACGTGAAAAAGAATAGTTGCCATTTTCTTATTTCGGTAGTACAAGAAATAAATGAGATTTTTATCGTTTTCATTTGCAAGTCAGTGTGAATTCTGTTAAGTATTCAGGATTAATCAAACGACACCTGCATTTAACAAGAGATGTAAGGTAAATATATCTAGAGGCATAAACAACTTCAGAACCAGATATTTTTCCAACGGAAGTATGATTCCAATTATGGTGTTTTGTTTTGCAAAAGGCAGCAATAACTGTTTAAATATGGCAGTAGGCAATATTTAGATATTGGGTATAATTAAAACTACAGCAACTAGTTGACTAAAATCACAACAGAAGCATGAGGTTTAAATACAAGTCTTATCACAAAGCAAAAAAATCTTGGTCATGTAAGGCTAGCATAGTGCAAATAAACCCCTGTGTTGACTAATATTTTTGTCTCACCTGCTCAGCCATCCTCCCTCCTTCTCAAATGCAGGCCGTGGATTAGACCTTGTCACATGGAAAGACAGCGCAGGCAGCCTAGACCTTGCCCAGGGCTGGGTCACCAAATAATTTGCAGCTGAAGGATTGCAACCCCTTGTGGATTTTGCAGGGGGAGCTATAACTATCTCCCACACAACCCTCTGCACACAGCTCATCTTCCTGAACAGATTCCATATATCTATATAGACAAATAAGCATTAAACCTGCCAATTCTCGGCGCCTTCCTTTTCTTTCCACTTCTTTCCCCAATATTCTTTTCTTCCATTCTTTTCCTGCTGTACCTCAACTGATTGCCATTCCTCTCTCCCCACACACTTTATGCCCTCTACAGCAGGAGCCAAAAATCAGAAATGGTCCTTTCCCTGTGAGGGGGACCTTTTCCCCTAAGGCTAATTGACTGTCCTTTAACATTTATTCAGATCCAATTATGTGTTTCTCAGCTCCCTCCCAGCGAGTTCCCAGTTTGTTCCCAATTACTCCATGGGTGTGTGATGAATCAGATGCTAACAGGCACCTTTGACAACACATGAATGATAGAGGTGCTAGTTTCTTCCAAGCAGCAGGGCAAAAATGATTCCCAGTAGCTGTCCAAGTTCTAGTCTACTGGTCTGGTAGATGCAATATTAGCATTGCTTTGCAATCTGCATTAGCCATACCTCCTGTCTCCTCCCTCCCCCCATTGTTCCTGGTAAATGAGCAAAGTCCTGTGTTTCAGCCACAGCAAGCTGAAAGAGAAGCAGCTTTGTTGTTTTTAACCTTCCTCTCAAAGACAGAAAAGAATAAGGAGTAGATAAGAACAAGCCTTTTTGTTGGACAGACTCACCTGAGGCAGAAAAAAAGGGGGGGAGAGAGGGAGGGAGGGAAGGAGGGAGAGAGACAGAGAGCCTTTCCTCTTTGCAATTCAAAAGCATCCTCTTTCATTAAACAGAAAAGCTGAGTGGTTAAAATAGGCTGTTTATGTTGTAATATATTTCAATCATTGTTATGGTTTACCTTAGAGCCCTGTTCAGGTAGGAAATGTGGAACACAAGTGTTTTAAGCAAACAGATAGCTTCCCATGCAACATTACTACCTCTTAAACCAGGCATAATTTTTTAATATTATTTTAGGAAAGTGAAACATTTAAAAAAAAAACTACTGTAGAAATGTGACCTATAGGTGAATTTGACTATAACTCCCATCATCTCCCACCCAGCAATATGAGCTAGGCTGATACAAATGACAGTATAATACATCTGCAGGTTACAACCTTTAAAAAAAAATAGCTAGAGGAAGAAATGCAAGCTACAAAAATACAAAAGGCACTCTTCCCCTGAGACATGGAAACGTTTCATTGGTTGTTCATCACATAAATCATAGGTTAACAAATCCAGGATGCAAAACTTCAGATGACCACCAGTCAGCAGCAAAAGACACAGAAGCCTAACACCTTTGTCTTTCCTATCATCTAGTGCAGTGATGTCAAACCTTTTAGAGACTGAGTGCCCAAACTTCAACCCAAAACCCACTTCTGTATTCGTCGGGTGCCGGATGGGCATGGCCCATTGAGTGGGCGTGCCCCTTTGGGTAGGCATAGCTGCAGTGGTAACGGCAGACTGGGTGGGACTAAAAAGTTCAACCAATCAATTCCAACTTTGCGGGATCTTTTTTTTCCCCTACGAGAAGTTGAAATTGATTGATTGAACCTTTTTTTTTTTTTTTGGCACACGGCAGCAGAGGCCTAAAATGAAAAGGTTTTATAAAGCCCAGCTAAAGGCCTAGGACTGGGGTGATGGCACGCGTGCCCACAGAGAGGGCTCTGCATGCCACATGTGGCACACATGCCATAGGTTCGCCACCACGGATCTAGTGGCTGTCTGAATATATACAACCAGTCTGGTTCTGTAACCTGACACCATCTCCCCCCTTTTTTTCCTTCCTCCCTCCCTCCCTCATCTTAAATGAAGCAAAAGAAGGTTTAAAATGACCAGCTGTGTCCTACTAGTAGAGCTAAAACAAGGACAACTGTGTAAGGCAGGTGTCTTCAAACTTGGCCCTTTTATGACTTGTGGACTTCAACTCCCAGAATTCCTCAGCCAACATGCCTGGCTGAGCAATTCTAGGAGTTGAAGCCCACAAGTCATAAAAGGACCAAGTTTGAAGACCCTTGGTGTGAGAGATCCTTAGCTTCCTAGAGAAAAACAAGTTAGTGAAGTGATATGGTCTTAATTTGCATGCATCTTCTTCTTTTTTTTTATTAAGAATTTTTAAATTTTACAAAAAGAAATTCCCTTCCCCAAACCCTCCCAACCCTCCCCGACCCTCCCCCAACCTTCCCAGAGCTGAATACAGGCTTAATTAAGAATTTTAAAAAAAATCTTAAAGCACGTATAAACCATTAACAAATCTAAATACATTAATTAAACAACTTATAAAATAGTTAACCACAATATAAAAAAAATACAAGAAGAAAGAAAAAAAGAAACAGAAAAAGAAAAGATCAAATAAAAAAAGAAAAATTAAAAAATTAAAAAAATATCTATGAAATATCTTAAATTTTAAATATAAATTATTCAAAAACTAAATAATATTTTTTTATATCCAACTTATATTGTATGAAATCTATCCATTTTTTCCATACCAGGAGGTACTTCTCTTGCGATTGATCTTTCAAGAAAGCCGAAATCTTTGCCATTTCCGCCAAATAAGAAACTTTAAGAAACCACTCTTGCAAAGTAGGCAAAGATTCCTTCTTCCAACATTGCCCTACTAACAACCTGGCCGCTGTAATTAAATTTAACATCAATATAGTCTCTTTACTATCACAATCAGAAACAATACCTAACAAAAACAATTGTGGGGTAAATTTTATCCTTCTTCTAAAAATTCTTTGAATATTCCACCATATCTTAATCCAAAAAGCTTTTATATTTTTACATGACCACCAGATATGATAATAAGTAGCATCCAAACATCCACATCTCCAACATTTAGGCTGCAAGTCAGGATACATACGAGACATTTTTTGTGGATCAAGGTGCCATCTATAAAACATTTTATAAAAATTTTCCCTTAAATTTTGGGCTTGTGTAAATTTAACATTCCTCACCCAAATAATCTCCCAGGTATATAATGAACCAATTCTTCAAACTTTTGTGCCCATTTAACCATACATTCTTTCACTAATTCTGCTTCTGAATCCAATTCTACTAACACCCCATAAATTCTCTTAATATGAGTTCGTCTTTGATCTTTTATTTGTTTTAACAAATTCTCATCTTCTCTAAGCAAACCCACATTACGATCTATCTTCCACCTCTCCACTATTTGTCTATACTGAAACCATGAATAAATAATATTTTCTTGTGTTAAATCTTCCAAAGATTTTAATTGCCAGTTTTTACCATCCCATCTAAGTAATTGTGCATAAGAAACACTATCCATCTTGACTCCTCTCCTTATCCCTTCTATCGCATGCCATGGTATAGCCCATAATGGAATTTTAAAATCACTTCTATAATATTTCTTCCAAACCCGAAGTAAAGAAGTCCTTATAATATGAGATCTAAAAACCCTATCAATCTTTTTATTAAAAATTAAATAGGCATGCCATCCAAAAAGTAAATCCCAACCATCCAAGAGGAGTACTTCTACATTTGTTAAATTAGCCCAATCACTAATTAATGTTAAAACCGCAGCATCATAATACAATTTCAAGTTCGGTACCTTGAGTCCACCTCTCTCACGAATATCTTGTATAATTTTAAGTTTTACTCTTGTTTTTTTCCCTGCCCAGGTAAATTTATTGATACCTTTCTGCCATTCATTTAAATTAATCTCATTCTTTAAAATGGGTATCATTTGAAATAAAAAAAGAAACTTTGGCAGAACATTCATTTTAATCGCTGCAATTCTCCCCAAGAGAGATAATTGCAGCTTCTCCCAATTCTCCAAATCTCTTTGTATTTTGACCCACAGCCTTTCATAATTGTTTTTATACAATTTTGCATTAGAAACAGATAAAATAACCCCCAGATATTTTACCTTATTAACAAACTCGAAATCTGTCAACCTAACCAAAGTCTCCTTGTCCAAATTGGTCATGTTTTTAGGCAATATTTTAGTCTTATTGTTATTAATTTTAAAACCTGAAACCTGTCCATACTGATATATCAATTGTAATAGCTCTATTACAGAATTGGTTGGTTGAGATAAAGTAACAACTAAGTCATCTGCAAAAGCCCTTAATTTATATTCTTTTTTATTAACTTCTATTCCTTTTATTTGCTATGATTCTCGAATTTTAATCAACAAAATTTCCAAAGTTAAAACAAACAGCAATGGTGACAATGGACAGCCCTGTCTAGTCCCCTTCTCGATTGAGGACACCTCTGACAAACCCCCATTAACTATAAGTTGTGCCGTTTGCTTTTGATAAATAACACGAAGAGCTTGTAAAAATTTTTCTCCAAAATTCATTTTCTCAATTAATCTTAACATAAATTGCCAATTCAACTGATCAAAAGCTTTTTCAGCATCTAAGAATATCAATCCTGCAGAAACTTGATTGTTTTTATCTAAATATTCTAATAGGTTAATAATTTGTCTAACATTATTCTTCATATACCTTCCAGTTATAAAACCCGTTTGATCCATATGTATTACATGATGCAAGACCCTCATAAGTCTATTAGCTAAAATTTTCGAAAAAATCTTATAGTCTACATTTAAAAGAGATATAGGTCTATAATTCTTTGGTAAAGTGAGATCTTGGTCTTCTTTTGGAATTAAAGATATAAAAGCTCTACCCCATGACAAGGGGGTCTCTGAACCCTGTAATATAGTATTAAAAAGCTCCCTTAAAGGTTGAATCAACTCTTGTACCAAAGTTTTGTAATAAATAGATGTCAATCCATCAGTACCTGGTGCTTTACCTAATTTTAATTCTTTAATTACTGTCTCAATTTCTTCACTAGGAATCAGACCATTAATTTCTTGTTTCTGATCTTCTGTTAGTTTAGGAAAGTCAGCATCTTTTAAATAATTATCTATATCTAAAGCCTGTACTTTAGTACTCATATATAATTTTTGATAATAATCTAAAAAAGATTTCTTAATCAAGTCCTTCTGATATACCAAATTACCATTATAATTTATTTTATCTATAGTTCTCTGTTTCTGCTTCTTTCTCAATTGATAAGCCAACCATCTCCCTGGTTTATTGGCATTACAAAATGTATTTTGTTTCATATACAATAAGTTAGTTGCAGTTTGATCAGCCATCAACATATTAAATTGTGATTTAAGCAATTTTATAGATTCCTTAATCTTCTCATCTGTGGAATTTAAAATCAGAGCTTTTTCTTTTAATTTAATCTCATCTTCCAACTCCTTACATTTCTGCACCTGCTTCTGTCTATAAACCTTATTCATTTGTATCAAAATCCCCCGCATGTAAGCTTTACCTGCATCCCAGACCATTGACATTGAAGTTCCCTTATACATATTTAAAGCAAAATAATCCTTTAATTGCTCCTTTAATTTTTGGACATTCTTTTCTTGTCTAAATAAATTTTCATTCATCCTCCAAGACCTCCTCTCCTCTTTTTCATTAACCAATTCCATCCAAACTGGACTATGATCCGTCAATGTCCTAGGAAAGATCGTAACATTCTTTACCCTAAAATATAAGTCCATTGTAATCAAGAAAAAGTCAATTCTTGAAAAAGATTGATGTCTGTCCGAAAAGAAGGTAAAGTCTCTCTCCTCCAAGTTATGTTCACGCCAATAATCTCGCAGCTCCCAGTCCTCTTTCAAATCAAAAAAAAGCTTTAGGTAATTTAGCCTGTTTAAAAGAAATAGAGGGTCCTTTTTTGTCTCTTTGTGTATCTAAAACACCATTCCAGTCTCCCATTAATATAACAGATCTATAATCCAACAAAGTTAGTTTTTGATGTAGGAATCTGTAAAATTGTTCCTGTTGTTGATTTGGTGCATACAATCCCACTATAAGTACTTTCTTACCATACAAACCCACTTCAATCATAACATATCTCCCTTGAGAATCAGATTCTACTAAACAGGCTGATAAATTTTGCTTAACATAAATAACTACTCCCCCTTTTTTCCCAGGAGCAGAAGATACAAAATGAGATCCCAAACGAGCATTAATTAAATATTTTTGATCCTTAGAAATAATATGTGTTTCCTGCAAACAAATAATATCATTGTTATGTTGCTTTAAGTAGTGAAATATTTTCTTTCTCTTTTGAGGGGAATTGAGACCATTAGCATTCCATGTCAGGAGCTTTACCATCTCCCTTGACCAAAAGCCTGGAGAAGACTGCTTGAAGATCTGCCATTGAAGAGTGTACTGCAGAGCTCTTAGGTCTTGCTCCTCCCACAGGCACCAAAACAGCTTCTTGTAAAACTTCTTTAACATCTTTCTTCTGTTGTTCCTTTTCCTTACGTCTATGGGCTGCCCGGGTCATTCTTTGCTCTTTCATCTCTGCTTGTTGCGACCACTCAGCCTGTAATTTTCCAACATCCATCAATACTACTTCTTCAGACTGCTGTTCCACCTCCTTGCCATCCAAAACTTTCTGCATCATAGGTGGTGATGAGCATGCTCCCAGGACCGACTTGTAAAACTCCTTTGCTTTAGAAACAGTATTAAGTCTATAACGTGTCCCTGCATGACTCACCACGATACCAATCGGAATCTCCCATCTGAATGGCATCAATCTTTTTTTAAGCTCATCGGCTAAGAAAGCAAACTCTTTTCTTCTTCTTAAAATTTTAGATGGAACCTCCTTTAAAATAATAACATCTTGAGCAGCAATCTGAAACCTCTTATTATAGAAAGCTTGTATAATTTCATTACGCAGAGATCTCTTCCCAAAATAAATTACCACATCTCTTGGCAGATTTCTTTGCTTTGCAACCCAAGAGTTAACTCTAAATATTTTTTCAATTTCTCTAGATATTTCCTCCTTCTCTCTATCCAAAATAACAGCAAAGTCATTTACTACAATCTCTCTCAAGTCTTGTTGCATGTCTTCTCCCAGCCCCCTGATTCTTAAAGCGGACTCCATTTCTCTATATTGAGACATAACAATATCATCTTGTGAAATTTCCATCTTTTTTTCCATACCTTCAAATTTATCTTTCAGAACCTCCACCTTATCTGCAACTTTATTTATTTATTTGTTTGTTTATTTATTTATTTATGAGACTTATATACCGCTTTAAGTGCAAGCACTCTCTAAGCGGTGTACACCAGTAAGCAATGTATATATATATATATTTACATTGCCCCCAACAATCTGGGTCCTCATTTTACCTACCCCGGAAGGATGGAAGGCTGAGTCAACCTGAGCCGGTGAGATTTGAACCGCTGACCTGCTGAACACAGTCAGCTAAAGTGGCCTGCAGTACTGCACTCTAACTGCTGCACCACCTTCCACTCTAGAGTCCAACTTCTCAACCACAGAGGCAAGTCCTGTTAAAGCCATGACTATATCTTGCCTCAAGATAATATTATTCTCCACTAAAAGCTCTTTCACTTCCCCTCTGATTTGAGATACAGCATTTCCCATTATGTCTTGCATATCTTTTACCGTTACTGCTGGCAAGGGGGGAGAGGGTGGTGGTGTAGCTTTAGGTTGTTGTGCTGGTAGGATCGCAGGAGAAGAAGCCACCTTAGGTATTGTAGATGTTACTTGCCGCTTTGAAGCTATTTTCAATTTGCACGCATCTTCTTTTGACATACATTCCCAAATGCAGGTTAGCAAAGTAGAGGGTAAACTTTTTTTTTCTTGCACAGTGATTACGAAGCAGGAAAGTAAATGCAGCAGTACCTAGAAAGCAAAAGGAAGTTTTTTGACAGACAAAGAGAGGATGAAGAGGATCCATGTGAGTATATTTTACCTAACCACTCTTCCTTGCTTCTCTGTAGCAAAGTAGACATTTGGTGCCAACCATTAAAATTCACTAGTCAAGCCAGGAAAATATGTTTATGTTTAGCACAAGCCAATATTTACAAGCCAGTTTCCCACCATGGTCTCAGCCTGTTGTCTCATGGACACAAATGAATATATGAAATAAATGAAATAAATCACAATATTCTATCTGAATATAACTTGGATCCCAACAACTATAAAAGGTAAAATTGTGCCCATCAAACTGAGATTTTTTTTTTGCCTGTCCATTCATCTTGTATCTTTCCTGAAAAGCTACCATGAAAGTGACTTACCAGAAGGAGTGGTTGGAGTAAAAGAAACTGGAAGAGAAAATTGGCAAATAGTGGACACTATCCTTCCTATGAGCCCAATGTTTGTGACTCTTGCTGGCATTAGTAAACTAGGCCATTACTATCAAATGCTTCATTTGGAGCATACCAGACTGGACCAGGTTGTATTAGACTTAATTAACAATTTGCGACATACTTGATCTTCTTCCCCCCCAAACTCAGCAATAACCGAATACTTTCTTGTCATAATTGTGAACTTTTGAAACGAACCTGGCTGAAACCATTTTCAGTCATTCTCAGTTGCCACACAGATTGGGGTGGGGGTGGGAGAAAATGAAGGTATGGCCAGACATAACATAGAGCAATTCCATGGGAACCAAGGTAATCTCCACAGGTCTTGGAAGGTGGAGAGGAGGGGACACAAAGAACCCACTAACCGCCCTTATTGGGTAATGTCAACTGTGACATTTAATGGGGTAGGAAAATTTTACATTTAACTACATTGAATCTGTGAAAATATTTCAGAGTTGGTTTCACTTTTGATTGTGCCGATATTATGTATCCAATAAACATGTTCTTTGAGGAAGCTTCAAGCCTCGGAGTTCTGATTTGTTTGGGATCATTAGTAGGGACCTTGACAATTGCTTCAGAAGAGGAAGAAGGGCTCCTTGATGAACTTCATGCTAAATGAACTTGGTTTTACTTATAATTTGGCTACTTGGATCTGGTAGAAGCATCTTGGGTGTAATGAAGCTGAGCATCTTTTCTTTCATTTAACTTAGCTGCCTTATCATCAAAACAAAAATAGAATTGTGCTTTAGCCAGTAGGGTTAGTGAGTTCCACTTTCATGAATATTGTTTTCTTTTCATATGAAAATGTATTGATCATGCATGTGAAACACGAATGGCCTGTTGGGTGTTGAATCAATTACTGCTCACTCTGAAGGTCAACTAGACTGGCAAGGCTGCCTTTTAGCTTTAAAAACACATTTCCATTCAGCCACTGCAATATCAGCAGTCAAAAAGACATTACAAAGAGTGAAAACTAATATGTAGTAAATTAATTCAGCATGAGTAACACTTCAGAAATCTTTAGAATTGTGCATTAAAAAAATATCCTGGTGAATGCAAAGAGGCATAAACTACTGTTTTCAAAAACAACTGATTCTTTAATGAAAAACATTCATGTATTCATTAAAGTGTTCAACCTTTGTTCCACCAATAACTTGTGAATTTACTTGCTTTGGACCTTGTGGATAAGAACTGCTTGAAGTTGTGGGTTTGCAGGGTTTCAGCACCAAGAATACTGTAATCAAAACTGGAAAAATTGGGAATAACAAACCCATGATAAATTATATTGAGTCATATTTCTTCAGGGTTTTGGCTTCTGGACAGCCCATCAAAACTGGGTATCATTCAGAATCAGTAATGAGATCACATAGGATCTAAGTCACATATCTCTACCAAGCATTGATTCTCCTGCTTACCCAAAGAATGGTCCCTATAAACATACTTTTGCTGCTCAACTTTGATACTCCTCCTGTTATACTCCATTTTACAAAGACAGTGGCTTTATGCTATTTTACTCTATAGTTTAGTACTTCTCCTCCCTGAGAGTCCTGCACTGAAAGCTGTGTATTTAAAGGTCCCTTCCCCCTACTGTGCCTACTGGGTGTGGGATCTGTATAACAGTGTTTAGAACATGACAATGCACAGCAACACACGCTCTGCTGTAGCAGTCCTTTGATATTGCCTGAAGAGACCTAGAAACTTTCTCCAGATTTCACAAATAGCATTTATTCCCTTTTCTTTGGCCTCTTGAAATCTTGTGTCTATACATTTGCAAATTATTTAGTTCATTTATTTAGCATTTACAGTAAACTAAAACAAGAAAGTGCAACAAAATCAGTACAAATTTAAAACGTCATTAAAATAACTAAATCATATGATTTTTTTAAACCCTAGGTTTGTGCTGCAAGAATGTTCATCTTTTTTTTTTAACTGTGTGGTTATATTTCTGATTATAATTGCTGATTTAAAAAATGGAAATGGTATTTCTTCCTATGATTGCTTCTGTCCTTGTTTATATTATTTTACAATGTTTAAAGGGTAATATTGTTTATTAATAAAATTTATATGGCCACCCATCTTACAGGAAATGTATAACAATCCAATTAAACAATAAATATTAAACAATAGTTATCTTATAATTATCAAAATATTTATTAAAGAAATTTGTGTGATTATAAATTTGTTTTATGATAGTAGTCAAGAAATGGTTTAGCCATTCATCCTTCCTTTTTTAAAAATCATGGTTCACCATTTTTTAAAATAATTCATCTGTACTCACTATAATCTAAAGAAGATATTTTCTATCAAGCATAAAGTTTTACTTTAAAAAACCCCTATGAACTTCTAAGACTATGTCACACTGTTTTAAGATGCTGTAGCAAGTTTACTGACAGTTCAGTATATGCAACACATCGCACATTCCACATTCGTGTTAGAATTTTCAGAACCCTTTTTCCAAAAGATTATACTGCGTTTTTGAATGACTTTTTCAGCAGCCAGTTTTGTTCCTATATATCATGTTTATGCTGCAGGGAGTGTTGTCTGAACTGAAACATAGGAGATAATTGTTTGAACTCAGAGACATCTGTGGGACAAAGTCACACACCTGAAGCCATGCCTCTTTTATATGAATCACCTACACAGCAAATTGAGAAAAGGGCTTCAATCATGGGGTTACTTTTTAAAACCCATTCACAGATTATTATTAGAGTTTTATCTACGTTTGCTCTTACTTATTATAAGTAAAATAGAAAAACACAGTGAATACTCCTTCCTCCTCCAATTTTCCCCACAACAATCCTGTGAGGTGAGTTGGACTGAAAGAGAGTGACTGGTCCAAAGTCACCCAGCTGGCTTTCATGTCCACAAAGAGACTAGAACTCATGGTCTCCTAGTTTCTAGGCCAACACTTTCAGCACTACACCAAACTGATCAGATGCCTCTATTTAAACTACTGTCAAGCTTGAATTTGCTTTGTGGTGCAACAATTATTGCTTCTTAGCTTGCCAATGAATTTGGGAGGAGGATGGAGAAATGGAATGCAGGCTACAGAGATAAAAAAGGCAGACCGTGAGAATCAAGGATGATTCATCAGGTGTCTGACCAGACTCAGAGACATTTTCTCATAAAAATATATTTACATCCAATTGGGCAATATGATCTGTTCAAGGATGGGAGGGGAATTCTATACTTTTACTATAGGAGTTTGGCTTCGGGTTTGCCAGAGATGGTTTTGCCTTTGTACGTGCCTAAATGATGTACTCAATAAAGTTTTACATGGAAGAGATCGGACTGTTTCACAGATGTTTGCTTGGTTGGGTTCGTCAGATGGAACCTTGACAACTGCTTTATCAACTTTATTTTTTATTATTATTTTCAGGTATAGAATTTGTAACTTCAGTATTCTTTTCTTAAAGCAGTCCAAAGTTGTCTTCGACAGCTCCTCCAAGTTTTTTTTTTTTTTTACTCTATTTATTTCCAAGGGAAAAACAAACAAACATCAGCCAGTGCAACTTTGGGTCCAGCTTGTATTATCTGGGAGGAACACAGTGGTGATAACAATTTTCACCTTGGTATTGGTAGAGCTGATTTCAACACTTAAAAAAAACTGTTTAAAAAATAAGTGTCTTTTTTAAAAAAAAAAAAAAAAATTCAAGATAGTAACAATAGGGCAAAGAAAGGAAGCAAGGATCAAAATCGATTATAAGCTGGTTTCGTATTATCAAAGTGCTATTTCAAGTAAGCCGTAAATTAGAATCCATAAACTAATTCATAAACCAAATTCTGTAGTGTTCCAGCTTCTCATAAAAGTGACACAGGATTCCAGGCAACAATGAAGCAGAAGTGAAGAAGATGCTAGATGTTTCTGAGGAGAGAGAGAAAAGAATGATAGCAAGGGCCCTTACCTGTCATGGTTTCATGCAGGAATGAAGGGATTAAACTGTGCCTAGGAGTTGGGTTGCAATGCTTGGAAAAAGAAAATAAATTTTATCTCATAATAGCAAAGCAGTGTGAAGCAGATGGTAAAAGGGAAATGATGTCTCCTCAGTAGGGGAAGAATAATGGGAGAGGAAAGCACAAAGACTTGTATTGCAATTGCAACATTTTACTTATGAAATGCTTATTGACATTTGTGCTTACCTTCTTGTATTCTTTCCTAATATCTTTAGGTATTTGTGCAGCAAGATAATTATTAAGATGCAATAACAAGTCAAGCATTAAATTGTGACTAGATTGTTTCTTTTTGGTATGATGAAATGGTCAAGAAAGCTCCCATTGTTTGCTAGCTAGCAGTCATAATAGCCTAATCTTAATGACAAGTTCTCCTCTTCTGGTATTATCTTTTGTATGTTTTATGTACACCTCACTGAGATTTTATTTCTAGTTAAGTAAACATGCATTTGATCGTGCTAGGCATTTGTTATTGCTTTCTAAAAAGTCATCTATCAGTATGATGAAAATGATATTTTTTTTCTAGATAGGTCTTATATCATTAATACCTGATACTTCAAAACAAACAAACAAACAAACAAAAATGCACCAGCACTCCATATAGTGAACTGAATAAGAAAAAAAGGAAAATATTAATTATCCTACAGACAAATAAACCAGCGATAAACCAATGATAGATATAGGTAAATAGGTAGGTAGGTAGGTAGGTAGGTAGGTAGATAGATAGATAGATAGATAGATAGATAGATAGATAGATAGATAGACAGACAGACAGATGATAGAGATAAAGAGAGATAGATGGAAATGAGAGATGGATGATGAAGATAGATAGATAGATAGATAGATAGATAGATAGATAGATAGATAGATAGATAAGGAGGTAGACAGACAGATGATAGAGATAAAGAGAGATAGATGGAAATGAGAGATGGATGATGAAGATAGATAGATAGATAGATAGATAGATAGATAGATAGATAGATAGATAGAGATAGATAAATAGATAGACAGACAGACTATAGAGATAAAGAGAGATAGATGGAAATGAGAGATGGATGATGAAGATAGGTAGGTAGGTAGATAGGTAGATACTGTAGATAGATAGATAGATAGATAGATAGATAGATAGATAGATAGATAGATAGATAGATAGACAGATAGACAGACAGACAGGTATAGATCGATGATAAATAGATATATGATAGAGATAATAGAAGATAGAGAAGATAGATATAAGATTAATCTTTTTACTTTTTACAAATTTTACAATTATTCAGGAAAAAAGAAAGAATGGAGAGATAAGGATCAATATCAGTATTAAGTCAGTTTCTAATAATTGGGTGATCTTGCAATTCGCAGTGAAAAGTCCAACAAGAATTTCTGATAGAAACTTTTAAAATTAAAAACAAAAAATGCTGGGTCTGAAACTTGTGTTTTACTAATTTATTTTAACTTGTTATCAGGACAGAAGGAATAATGTATCTGTGAAATAATAAAAGTCACTACATGCCATGGGAACAATAGATGTATTGTGATTGTTTATGTGGCTGATGGAAAAGACTAACACAATCTGCATAAGCGAAGTCTTTCAGCATCTCAGTTCCCTTTGAATACATACCAAGGCATCAGGAAAGGGTTCAGAATAGGAAAATTCTCAAATGACCCCTCTCTGTTTAATTACTTTTAAGTTGTTGGTTTGGTTGTTGTCACCCAGGGAAGGGTGGGAGTTTATTGGGTTTTGTATGGGGGGTTTATTTCTGTAAGCTGCTTAGATTCTTTGTAAGTGAGTCGGGTGACCATATATTTTTTTCCTTAATAAATAATAAAGAAATGCTTTTAACCTTTTGTCCCCTGAAAACTCTTGTGCCCTTGGCCCACCTTGCTTCATTTCAGCCAAGGTGATGCCGGGATCTCCCTTCAACTTGCGTTCCTAGAGTACAGAGAGAAGGGCTGTCTGAAAAATGGTGAGCTTGTTGTTTAATCCTTTTTAGAAAGGAGAGCGGGCTTGCTTATTATGATTTGGTTTCCTTAGGAATTACTTTAATCAATCAAAGCCTGACTGAATCTGGAGATCTGCTCAAGGATCCCAGTCATTTGCCTGGTGGCCTAATATGGGTGGGATGAGTAAATCTCTGATTATCTTTTGTGTGTGTGTGTGTGTGTGTGTGTATGTGTGTGCCCTCACAGCCCACAGTTTCTTCTGAGATTGGTGAGTTTTGTCTGTAATATTCTGCCTCTCTCAACATTATGAATGAGCTGTGGGAAATCGGGAGGCTTTGTTTTTTATCTTTAGGGGAAAAAATGAACTGTTCTGTCAGAGAGAACTATGCATAAAAAGTAAGATTCTGTGAAAGAGCATTGGAGGTGACCTATGCTAGTAATTGAGGCAACAATTTTTACTCCTCTCGTTATTTAGTGAGGGAGGGGGGAATGGGAAAAGTTCCCCTTGGGTATATATTTGTTCTACTTTTCTTTTGTTCTACCTTCAGCTTTGTGCTTTAATTGCTCTAACAGCACCTTAACAGGTGCTTCAGCCTGGATACAAACAAGGGAGTATAAATTTTAGTGGCCTTCCATCATTAATAGGACAAAAAAAAATGAAAACTGAATTCATTAATTACATAATGAATTAATTATATAAGTTCATAATTTAAGAAAGCCTACCTTCTATTTTTTTTTTTTTTTAGTCCAACAAATGGAATGAAGCATTTGTCCTTTAGCCTTAAGGAAACTTAACATCTTCTGTCAGATAAATAGGAAAAATGTCAATGGCAACTAAGAAAGTTGATGAGTCTCTTCAGTATGTTGCCTACGAAAGATTGATGGAGCATCCCTGGTTTTTGAGTTCTGAATTTCATTTATTACATTCATTACATTTCAATTCCATTTCACTTCCAGGAGTTCAAAACAGCAAACCCATTCTTCCCTCAATCGTATTATTTTCCGATCCACTCTGTGAGTTAAGTTAGCTTGCAAGATTGTGATTGATCCAGGGAATTTTGGACTGAATGGGGATTTGAACCTGAATCTTCTCGACTTTGTGCAGTGTTTTAATTGCCATCCTGGTCAGATTGTCTCACATTGCTTTGCCTTCAGAATGGCTCCATTCCTTTCCCAAAGAGAGGTGGCATTTTATGCCCCTAACCTTGGGTGGAATGACTTTACAAGCTACCAAAGGTTAGATTATGGCTTTGAAATTCTCCAGTAGGTCTTTGGGCACACAGCTTGGTTGGATGATTTCTTTGAATTTTTGCCCTGGGAACTCTTCAGCAACTTCTCAAAGGCAGGATTTCACCTAGTGATCACCAATAGTGTCTCTGGGAAAGCCCATTGTGGTCTCATTGCATGGGACTTTGTTGAAGTCTGGGAAGCCAGAAAAGCTACAGACCACTGGGCAGAGGCTTGTGCAGTGTGATAGGACACTCACTTTTATCTCTGGCTCATCTCATAACAGGTTTAATAACATAACCCCCCCATACAAGCACATCCTTTTTCATCAGCGTGAACGAGAACAGGAAGAAAACCCGTTGGAGTAGTTCTCTGTTGACCATTAACAACCCAACTTTCCATTGGGAAACAGATGTTTTGAATCATGTTATAGAAGGCTGTCCTGTTTTCATTGTATCTCAGCTTCTCTGTCATTTCTTTTTCATTCTAACCAATTTACTTACAAGTCTCATAGCTGGAAAATTTGACTCTGCTACTGTTTCCCATTCTATTGCTACAGCATTTTGGGAAATAGATACACTAAATACTGTTTCATATCTTAAAATTCTCCTTTGTGAAGAAAGTTATGATTCCCTTCCTCACATTTTCTATGCTAGGAAGGGGACAGAGAGACATCCATCTTTTTCTTGGGCATAGAAGGTTATTGAGCTTGTCAGGTTGAAGGACATCAAGACTGCAGCTTAGATTATTCTGTCCATGATATAGTAAAAGGAATGAGGTTGGAGGGAGATGGATGGGTAGAGATATCCCTCAGTTCAATATATGTAAATGTAAAAATGTTAAAAATACAAGCTACGAAGAGCCAAAATAAAGCGACAATAGCATTCTACCATTTTCTTCATGCCATGCCTGATTAAAATTCCAGCATTCCAGAAAAACAAAGAACAAAAAAGAAAGACTCCCTCAAGTCATGCTGAAATCCCGGAAGCTACATGCCCATGCTCATGGTCATGTATTTCCTTGGGGACAATACTGAAATGGTTTACTGTTGCTTTCTTCTCTTTTTTTTATTTCCCCAGGAGGTGGGTATTTTCAGGAATTTGATATTAATCCACTTGGACCCTTCTAAGTTCTTTGAAGATCAGCCAAGATTGGGTAGGTACTATCATCCCTACTTACTTTAGCAGTTCATTCATTCATTCATTCGTTCATTCATTCATTCATTCATTCATTCAATTTCCACACCACCCATCTCACCTAGGTGACCCCGGGTGCTCTACAAATATAACCCATGTAAAGTGACATAGTTAAAAATACTATTAAATATAGAGTAAAAAAGTTAAGAATTACAGAGGTTAAAAAAGTTTTAAAAAGATAAAGGAAGACCCCTCAAGCCACCAACCACCTTCAGGGTTGCCCGCCACACTTCAACCCCTATGCCAGTTGGCAAAGTCATATCTTGATGCTTTTCTGGAAGATAAGAGGTGCGTGTTGGGGGGGGACTAACCTCTGAGGGAAGGATGTCCCACGGGACAGGGGCAACAGCAAACTGTTTAGCTGACAGAGTCTGCAATACACTGTCCCTGCTTGATTGGGTGAAATGGGTTGATAAAATAGGGATAACATGCTTCCTCAGATAGCCTGGCCCCATGCCATGAAGGATATAAATTTGATAACCCACACCTTGAACTAGAGCTAGAAGCAGACTGGCATCCAATGCAGCATGCTTAGCAGAGGTGTTGCATGTGCCTTCCCTCAGGTGCCTAAAACTGCTTATGCTGATGTATTCTGCACCAGTAGTAGCTTCTGGATAGTCTTCAAGGGTAGCTCCATGTAGTGCACATTGCAACAGTCCATATGGGAGATGATCAGGGCAGGAATGATGGAACAAAGTTCATAATAAGAGTTTGTCACTGATGGAAATTGGCAAATCATGTACAATTTGGCCCTTACTAAAAGTTGGAGCTGGTGGCAAGCAGCTGGGGGCCACTTCCTGCGGCAGGAGGAACACAGTACCGATGAAGCGTGTAGGGCCAGTTGATGTACAATCCTAAAAGTTCACTTAAAAATCCCACTGAATTCAAGTGGATTTACTTCTTAGAACTAAGCCAGAGGTGTGTGCAGCAGCTCCTGTGTTGTTAGGAGGACCGTTACCAAATTCTCCAGAAACAGAAGCTGGAGTGAAATATCAGAGCCACAGTAGGAACAGTTGGAGAGATCTCAGCCTGATATCTGCCCTTGAGCTCCCATTCTTTAAACTATTTTTTTCCTTATGGAACTCACCAACTGCTGGAACAAAGTGAAGATGGAGAAGTGGCTTATACTAAGGACAGACAGCCTGAAGCGGATAATTTAGAACCCATTTTATGTGCACATGAAAAAGAAGGCTATCCCACAGGGAGATGCTGATGCCTTATCATCACTCATTTTCTAGACTAAAGTGTTATTTTATGTGATGGGTTTCTGTGACAAGATGATGAAATTACCTGCCTCTGTAAGTCTTTCTGTGAGCCACTTGAGTCTAGGAGCTCATTTGAAGTATTTCTTAAACACACACACACACACACACACACACACACGTGCATAATATAATAGAGAAGCTTGCAAAGTGTGCATGGCAACCATTCATTTCTCACTCCGCGTTTACATAGAATAGAATAGAATAGAATAGAATAGAATAGAACATACAACATAGAATAGAATAGAACATAGAATAAAATAGAACATAGACTAGAATAGAACATAGAATAAAATAGAACATAGAATAAAATAGAACATAGAATAGAACATAGAATAGAACATAGACTAGAATAGAACATAGAATAAAATAGAACATAGAATAGAACATAGAATATAATATAATGGAATAGAATAGAATAGAATAGAATAGAGTAGAATATAGAATAAAATAGAACATAGAATAAAATAGAACATAGAATAGAACATAGAATACAACCTAGTATAGTATAGTATAGTATAGTATAGAATAGAATAGAACATACAACATAGAATAGAATAGAACATAGAATAAAGTAGAACAGAATAGAATAGAACATAGAATAAAATAGAACATAGAATAGAACATAGAATAGAATAGAATAGAATAGAACATACAACATAGAATAGAATAGATCATAGTATAGAATAGAACATAGAATAAAACAGAACATAGAATAAAATAGAACATAGAATACAACATAGAATAGTATAGTATAGAATAGAATAGAACATACAACATAGAATAGAATAGAACATAGAATAAAATAGAACATAGAATAAAATAGAACATAGAATAGAATAGAACATAGAATAAAATAGAACATAGAATAGAATAGAATAGAATAGAATAGAATAGAATAGAATAGAATAGAATAGAATTCTTTATTGGCCAAGTGTGATTGGGCACACAAGGGATTTGTCTCCAATGCAGAAGCATCTAACCCCACTGCCTGTTCTCAGCACATGCCTCGTTCCAGTTAAGCTGGATTTCTGGTGACTTTTATGGACACTTCCATGCAGTCTTTTTGACTCGATGCAGAAACTGCTTGCCTCTGCCTTCTTCTGGGGAGTTGTTCCAATGTCCTACTCTTACGTACAGACATGAACTTCCCAAGTGGGGCTCCATCTAAGACATTATCAGGACTGTTGTGCTTAATGTTTTAGGTTAGCCAAGCTTGGAAGATGGAGACACATGCTGAGGTCTTTCCCCCCTTGGCATCTGTATTTCTTTTACAGTATGTACAGGTTAGCCATGGTTCATTTAGTGATGGTTCAAAGGTATGACCGGTGCTGAAAAAAACGACTTATGCACTTACAACTGTCACAGCATCTCCGCAGCCACACAATCACAATTCAGGTATTTAGCAATTGGTATGTATCTATGATGGTTTCAGCATCCTGGGGTGATATGATTGCCATTGATGATCTTCCCAGCTGGCTTCCGACAAGCAAAGTCAATTGGAGAAGCCAGATTTGCTTAACAACTGGGTGATTCGTTTAAGGACCTTCTGCTTTGCTTAATGGTCTCACCAAAAAGGTCACAGAATTGGGTATGGTCATGTGATGTCTCACTTAATGGCCAAATCATTTAGCAACAGACTTCGAATCTCAATTGTGTTTGTAAGTCAAGGACTCTCTGTGTGATTGTTAGCCAATGTGGTGGAGTCAGTAAAGGGTGTATTGCTGGATGTGAATGGAAGACAGCCATTCCAACTTCAAGAAGCTTGTTTATTCCTTGGGTACAATCACTCTCTCTCAGCTAACCTGTCTTGTTGGCTTGCTGTTGTGTGGAAAACTTGGAAGTTAGAGCTGAAGAAGATTCTTGGATGAGAAGTGAGACATCTTCAAAGAAAAACAAGAAAGTCCAGTTTCCTCCTGAAAAAGCATCTTTAGGATGACCTGGTTGACTGAGAATCTTCATAGACATTTGGTTTCTTTTAAACATTTTTTTCCTTTTTTCTTTGGAATGATTGTTTTCGCATTACACAGATCACGTTTTGAAGCAGTCAAATCGTCAGGTAAGTCATGCTGATATTTTTTTGTAAATCAGACTATCTATATCAGTTTTGTAATATCACACACCTATCCAAAAATAGAACTGGCACTGTGCTTATATTACAGCAAGAATAAGGGATTTAAAAAAGGTACTGCTTCCCTGGAGGTATGCTATCTTAATAAGTCTTATCTTCCTGACAAGAAAAAAAAACGTGCTTTTCAAATCCTATGTGCATTATAAACTACCACTTACAAAATCTTTGTTCTAAAGTACTGGCAATTTTTACCTGGGGCAGACGTTTTACTGAATTTAAAAGGTCTCCACAGAATACCAGTATATCTACTGTAAGTAAATCAAGCCTTGAGGGTATTATGAAACCTAAAGTTCTGTTTGTCCAAGTTTTGTTTGGCTTGTCCCCTGGGTATTTGGACGTAGCTTCCATTTTCTGGGCTCCACTTCAACGTGTATTTGACCATTATCACTCAAAGACAAGTAGAGAAGAAATTTTTCCTCTGCTGGTGTGAACCCACTTCACTGAATTAATTGAACTCTTGTGCAAAGGCCATTAAAATGCTCTAAAAACGGAAATGAACTTACAATATGCACATTACTTTGGGATAGCAGCTGAAGGGGAGCCGGCATTATAAGTGAAATATCAGAAATTAGATTTAGAATAATCATTCGGGAGGAGAGATCACATTTACCGAGAAGAGAAGTAACTATAAGTGTAATAAACAGAAAAGCATAAGGGAAAATTATCTCTTCATTTACCCAAGATTTTTCTGTGTACATGAAAAGTTATAGCGTTATTATACTAAAATATAATGTTTCAAGTATAAATAAATTTATTTCTTGGTTGGTTTATGTACCCCTCACAATCTCAAAGGACTCTCGGTGGCTCAGAAATCCATGTCACTTAAGATAAATGATGAACTTCACAGCACACATATAGCACTTCATAAAGCCTGCAACATGGCACTGTAAACCAGCAGCAACCCATCATTCATCACAGATAGTACAGTCATGTCCAAAATGTCCTTGGGAAAAATTCAGTTTTCAATACTTCCTGAAGGCAAAGTGGGAGCCGGACACTTTTCATCTGGGAGATCATTCCAGAAGATCAGCACTCTATGCGAAAAGCATTACATCCAAGCTTTGTCTATCAGCAGTTTTTCCTGGGAAGTTCAAACAGGTGAGGCCAACATTAAAGGGAGAATGTGCCTTGTACACAGATTTGGTCAGTTTGGTCTAGTGCAGTGTTTCTCAACCTTGACAATTTTAAGGCATGTGGACTTCAATTGCTGGCTGTGGAATTCTGGGAGTTGAAGTCCACATGCCTTAAAATTGTCAAGGTTGAGAAACACTGGTCTAGTGGTTAAGGCACTAGGCTAGAAAGCAACAGAGCATGAGTTCAAGTCCTGCCTTAGTCATGAAAGCTATTATTTAATAATACACAATACATTTATAATAAATAGATGAAATATACATAGGAACAAGATATTTGGCCAGATAGCAATACAACCAGGAAATAGGGCCCTTAACATATTCAGTGCCCCAGGCTTGGGAACATAGGCAGGTTTTTAGAGCCTTACAAAAGGCTAATAGGATGGAGGCCATTTTAATCTCCAAAGGGAGGCTATTCCATAGAGCAGTGATGGCGAACCTTTTAAAGACTGAGTGCCCAAACTGCAACCCAAAACCCACTTATGCATTGTTGAGTGCTGGGTGGGTGTGGGCCATTGGGTGGGTGTGGCCCATTGGGTGGGCATGGCTTCAGTGGTAACGGCAGATTGGGTGGGACTAAAAAGTTCAATCAATCAATTCCAACTTTGCGAGATCTTTATTTTTCCCCGCAAGAAGTTGAAATTGACTGATTGAACCTTTTTTTTTTTTTGCACGTGGCGGTGGAGGCCTAAAGTGAAAAGGTTTTATAAAACCCAGCTGAAGGCCTAGGACTGGGGCGATGGTGCGCGTGCCCACAGAGAGGGCTCTGAGTGCCACCTCTGGCACCTGTGCCATAGGTTTGCCACCACTGCCATAAGGGCCACTGCAGAAAAAGCTTTTAGAAAAACAGGGTCCATAAATGCATATTAACAAGAACAATGTACCCTTAGATTGTTATCCCATAACAATCAGTTGAGCAAATCCATAAGACAGAGAGTAGAAAGCATTTTCCCTTGACTGCAAAAAATAACAACAATTAATTTGAATATCTGAGTAGAATGGATCACTGTTGAAGATTCAATGTGCTGACTTATATGTCTGAGCCAACCTGAACCCAATCTGAGTTTAATTGTCTCTTGGGTGTACTTTTCTCTTAGTGCCTATCTGATCATATATAATCGACATTTGTTCTAAAAGTAATTAAAATAATAACTATAATAATTAATAATGTTACTAGCCGTCTGCTAAAGCAATCACGCAGAATGGAAGGAATCATTACCATCGGTATCCTATTCCCCCCCCCCATGGTAAACACAATGAATTAAAAACAGCAGGGTTTGCTTATAAAATCACAAAGTAGAATTAAGTTGATTGATGCATGATGATGGATGATGGTTCAGCTGGATACAAAAATAACTGGATTGTTTTTTTTTTACACAAGTCAAATAAGGAAAGAGACGTGCTACAACGGCAATGACTGATAATAGCATAGATCTGTATCTCAGACAGGCAGGGAGATATTCTCCATTTCTGCGTGCTGTTCAGGTTTCACAGACATTCATTTCATGCTAATAGAGAAACTCTCATGTCTAGAGATCCAGGTCTTTTTGAGTACAAAGCTGATGTTCCAAGTTTCAGAAATTTGGCAGAGAGGATGAAGTTGGCTTCGACTTTAATTACCAGGGATGGATGAAGACAGATTCCTGTTCTTTGCACAGTGCAATTCTTCGGTTCTTCTTGGTGCTTTCTTTTTTTAATTTAAAAGCCATTTAATTTAAGAACCTAAATCTTGCCCCCAAGACCTTGGTTTTTCAGTTCTTTATCATCACCATCCTTATCACCTTGTCCTTTGATAAAGTGGGCAACTCCCTGTGGAATGTTTATCAGAGCTGAGGTGGCGCAGCAGTTAGAGTGCAGTACTGCAGGCCACTTTAGCTGACTGTGTTCAGCAGGTCAGCAGTTCAAATCTCACCGGCTCAAGGTTGACTCAGCCTTCCATCCTTCCGAGGTAGGTAAAATATATATATATATATATATATATATAATATATATATATATATATATATATATAATATATATATATATACACACACACACACACACACACACATTGCTTACTGGTGTACACCGCTTAGAGAGTGCTTGCACTTAAAGCGGTATATAAGTCTCATAAATAAATAAATAAATAAATAAATAAATAAATAAATAAATAAATAAAGTCATTCTGAAAATGTAGCATTTGGCCTTAGAGTTCCGGACACTGGGATTCAAGTCTTGACTCCCTTTAGAGAGCTAAATCCTAGAACTAGTGAAAGGCATTTGAGGATAAAATAGAAGTGGAAGTAGAGAGCACCGGATAACCTGATTTAAGCTGTTTAGGTGAAAGGTAGGATCTTCAGGCAGTAGACAATTAGTAACCTTTCTGCCCGTTTTAACTTCTAACAGCTTGCACAATCCTTTTTTTTTTTTTTTTAACCTTTTCCCAAGAGAACTAGCATGTGGTGCTGGCCTTTGACATGTAATCTGATCTCACAAAAAACAAATCCAGCATCAAGGGAAGGTAAAGAATCATGTTTTAAACCTAGCAAGGTCAGGAAGTCAGTATTAAAATTAGTACTGCCATTTATTATACAAGGCAAACCTTCACGGCTATCTAAGGTAAAATGGAAACACTTTTCCCAACGGTGTGAAAAATATGACTATACTGAGTCAGATGGCTCTCTTAGTGATCAATGGGCTGAGCAGAATCAATACGAAATTCAGGCAGACCCACGCAATCTGGAAGTTGTAGCTTCTCGTGGGTAGAAAAAAGGCAGAGTGATGTTTGCTTGCAAAATTTCTCTTTTTTTACTCCCCTGAAGTCTGAACCTATTACAAGTGGAACCGAAGTACAGAAAATATGCCTTAAAATAGAAATGCTTCATTTCCTAGAAATGAGATGAGGGTTGGGGGGGGGGGTGTTAAGTTTTAACAAGCTATACAGTTATTAGTTCCTGTCGTTCTGCTATAGCTTTCTGCGGGGATTTGCTGTACAATCACAAACAACATCTGAAAGATGGTGTTTGTGAAAACAAAAACAAGAACTGGCCAAGCTGAGATTGAAGAATAAGAGGGCCAGCTTGTATCGTGCAGCATTTCTAAAAAAGCTAAACACACACACAAGACCCAGGCCTTGCCTTGGGAGTCCTAATTACACCTAGTTTGAGCTGTCACTCTGCAGCCACATTCAATTATTTTAAATGGGCTGCCAGTATTATCCATCTGATAGAGCAGATCCTTCTGATTTGATGGTTCCCTGGTTGACAGTGAATAATTGTGTTATCATTCTATGAAAGCCTAATTATATTATATCCATGTTGCAGCCCCCTCTATGCAATCCTGGGTGTCAAAGACCCTCAAAAGATTGAGATTCAAAGGAAGCAATTCTCTGTGTAAAGAAGGATGCAATCCCTATAGTAGAAATAGGCAAGCTGAGCATCTGAAAGCTTCTGTTTTGTGCTGCTCCATTTGATTTCACAGGACCACCAAGGATGGTTCAACTGAACTGGTTGGAAAAATGAGTGTCTGCTTCCTTCCTCATTGATCCATGTGCTTGGCAGAAAACAACAATCCTTCTAGATAGGTGTGTTTTAGGGATGTGTGCATTTTACACCTGCAGAGTTTTGAAGCAGAGGTGGTCATTGTTGATACTTCTTAAAGAATATATATCTTTATTTAGGCTCCCAGGATTATGCATGGTTTTTTTTTGTTGTTGTTCACTAGATGCAGAGAGCCTACTACTTTGAAGCATCTTTTCACTTTGAACCCAAGCAGCAACACATCCTTTGAATGTACAGTATCTTGCTTTCATTTAATGTGTATAATCTCTCTGCTCCCTGGGTAGAACCTTTTAAAGATCATTTTATTAAAGTAAATAGCAATAGCACTTAGACTTATATAATGCTTCATAGGGCTTTACAGCCCTCTCTAAATGGTTTATGGAGTCAGCCAATTGCCGCCAACAATCTGGATCCTCATTTTACCGACCTCAGAAGAATAGAAGGCTGAATCAACCTTGAGCCAGTCAGGAGCGAACTGCAGAGTCAGACTGCAATACTGCATTCTAACCACTGCAGTAAGATAAAAGTCAGCTTTATTTTCATAATCTATATTTTGAATAGATAGAAGCCTCACAGGTATCCTTAGGGAATAAAAATGATAGGTCCTCCACTTGCAGTGCAGAAGTGAGGTAAAATGGACATATTCAAAATGGAGAGGATTTAGAAGTGTATCTTCTATTTTTTTTAAATGTCCACACTCATAGTGTTGAAACACATACTGTCGGAGCTATCATTAACCTTACTTAATTATTTTTTATTTGTCCCTCTTAAAACCTGAATTAACTTGTTTCATTGAGGTATTTTAGTAGTTGGAGTTATAATTAAAATCTTTCCAATCTTTATGTACCATTTTTTAGTTACTTCCATTCCACATTTGCTGGAAACTCACCTTAATCAGCTGCATATTTGGACATTGGTAAATTCATCCTAAATTCCATACATTATACCTGGTAGGATGGTATTGTGGGAGGCTGTTGAAGTGATGAAATTAAGGTTGATTTCTCTTATGAAGGGTAGTCATTTGGTTTTTGCTTTTTTAAAATTATTGCTCTTCTTACCCACCCTATTATATAATTGAGCATGTCTGGTTTAATGAAAAGAAGACTAGGGTTGACATGATAGCAATGTTCCAATATCTAAGGGGCTGTCACAAAAAGGAGGGAGTCAACCTATTCTCCAAAGTACCTGAAGGCAGAACAAGAAGGAAAGGATGGAAATTAGTCAAGGAGAAAACCAACCTAGAACTAAGGAGAAATTTCCTGACAGAACAATTACTCAGTGCAACAACCTGCCTCCAGAAGTTGTGGGTGTTCCATCACTGGACTTGTTAAAAAGAGATTGGACAACCACTCAAGTGTTTCCTGCTTGAGCAGAGGTTTGGGTTGGAAGACCTCCAAGATCTCTTCCAACTCTGCTACTGCCATTGAGATGGCAGAAAGTGGTTTTCTACATTTATTTGCTGCTGCCAGCCCAGATGGGACAACCCTGTACTAGAGTCATGTGAACATTTCTGCCTGACAAAGCACCAACAGAGTTAAAACGATGATCTCTGCCTTGATTTAAAAATGCCAGCGCTTCATTGTGTGATCCTAAAATTGATTACAGTCATTTGCCCAAATGAGTGTGCCAGCCATAAAGGCGAGTGCCACTGCGCTGTTTATGATAGCCTTGACATCCGGGAATATTTAGTGCCACTTCTTTGCGGTGAGCTCTGCTAAGACATGTTGATGGCACAGCCCTTTTAGTCAAGCTCATCATCATTAATATAATTTGCAGGACATATGCCTGGCTTCCTGCCTTTTTATTTCTAATTCTTATGAACGTGAATTCGTAGTATAAATAAATAAGCAAGAACGTGCTCGGTTTTCCTCCGTCATTAGAAGTCTGAGGTTTCAAAGATAAAGCAGCTATGAAAACATATTATGGCTGCTGTGATTTCAAGGCAAGGGAAAAAAAATATTGGCAATGACTTGTGTTCTACCACAGAGGGGAAAGCTGTAACAATTAGAAAAAAAGCCTTTTAAAGTAATAAATGGGTTTGTCCTAAGCAGTCATATCTTCTGGGCTGTTACATTATTATTTTTCTTTATTGTGGTCACAATATTACCCATCACATCGTTTCAGTGTGCTTACGCAACAGGCCAAATGACATCGCAGGCAGCTTAATCTTTCACTTTAATAACCATTTATTTTTGAGATATCCGGATTCTCCAAACCCCGTGGAAGTAAGCTGTCTCTTGTGAAATACTCCTCTAAGTGTGATGCATTAGTCTGTTTGGCCTTCTGTGCAGAGATTTGAATAATAAACCACATCCAGAACAAAAATTACTCTGTGCCTAAGAACTCCTCTTCAAAACATAATTTATTCTCCTAAAACCTGCCCTTGATTTTTAATACAACTTGAGTTTAAGATTCAAACAGTCTTGCCTTTGTTTTGTTTGTTCTGCTTTTTTTTTAAAAAAAAGCTTGTCTCAGTAATGCCAGGATGCTCAGAGTAGAATCTTATTTTCAATGTTAGGTAGGACGATACAAACATTTCCCAGTTGGGTTTTTAGGTTTTTGAGAACCATTGCTAGCAACAACCAAGGCTCTCTTGATCTACAGACAAACCCGCTTGCACAAAGTGGACTGTGCACCTGATAGTAGACCGTAACTTTTCTCTTCAAAATTTACCACTGGAATGCTGTTTCCGAGAAATGCTGAACTTCCAGTAGGTGCATCTCCATCAACAGATCATGCAGGTCTGTGACGGAATCATGTTTAGAAGTAGGTAGGATCAGGTCAAAGAGGAGTTGACCACATTTGGTACTATATTTTCTATCCCTCTGTGTGAGGACTGTTAGAAAACTGAGATTCCATTTGGTTTCAAAAAGCTGGAATAAGTTTTGGGGTAATAAAATGTGCATTCCAGGTGTGATACCTCGAATCGCCATTCAAAAGATGGGAAAGTTTCAGCCCTGAGAACTGCATACAGTGCTATAGGGTAGACCAGTGATGGTGAACCTTTTAGAGTCCAAGTGCCCAAACTGCAACGCAAAACCCACTTATGCATGTCGGGTGCCAGGTGGGTGTGGCCCATTGGCTGGGCATGGCTGCGGTGGTAACGGTAGTCTGGGTGGGACTAAAAAGTTCAATCAATCAATTCCAACTTTGCAAGATCTTTTTTTTCCCTGCGAGAAGTTGAAATTGACTGATTGATTGAACCTTTTTTTTTTTTGCACACGGCGGCGGAGGCCTAAAGCGAAAAGGTTTTATAAAACCCAGCTGAAGGCCTAGGACTGGAGCGATGGTGCGAGTGCCCACAGAGAGGGCTCTGAGTGCCGCCTCTGGCACCCGTGCCATAGGTTCGCCACCACTGGGGTAGACTGAGGGCTGCACAAAAAAAGCAGGAAAATCCATTAAATTCATTATAGTTCCAGCTCTGTGGGTTTTTTTTCCCCATCTGCCACTCTTTGATGGAGACATTGCTTTCTCAGCTGGGTGACTATTGGCCGATCATATAAGTGACATCTCTGTTTGTGGAACTCTAGTTGCCAGCTGAACTCCCATATAGCTTTTCCTAGTTAGGGGAAGTGACAGGGTGAAGGGGCATATAGTTTGCTACAGTGATGTGATGGCTGTGCCTTTTTCAAAGCTGCCGGCAGTCCAGGCATTCTGCTGATGGATTAATATGGTTGTCCTGCTGTGGCCAGAAATATTGCAAATGAAGGCAAATATACATGTCTCAGGATAAGGTTGTAGGATCCAGTCAGCCCCATTTTTGAGGTCTGTGCAAAAAGGACACGGTATGATTTCCATACTTTGTTGATGCTTGAAGATAAAATAGATAACACAAAACAAAGTAAGAGCTCTCAAAGAGAAGATTCTAACTGTTGATACCTAGATTATGGTTCTAGTTGATTCCTGCATGTTCCAAATGTTTGGGCTTCCATGCAGAGATTTGGGTAACAAACCACATCCAGAAAAAAAATTATACTGTGGCTAAGAAGTCTTCTTCAAAACATATTTTTAGCTATTGGTTTTTAATAGAACAGGTAGTTCTAGTGGATGATCACTTGACTATGAGCCAGCAGTGTGCAGCAGTAACCAAAAAAGCTAATATAATCCTGGGTTGTATAAACAGAGGCATAGAACCAAGATCACACAAAATATTATTGCTGTTTTATAAAGCCCTAGTAAGACCACATCTGGAATACTGCAGCCAGTTTTGGTCACCATATCACAAAAAAGATGTTGAGAGTTTGGAAAAAATTCAGAGAAGAGCAACTAAGATGATCAAAGGCCTGGAGACTAAAACATACGAAGAATGGCTACAGGACTTGGGTTTGGCTAGTCTAAAGAAAAGAAGAAATAGGGGAGACATGATAGCAGAATTCCAGTATCCGAGGGGCTGCCACAAGGCAAAGGGGGCCAAGTTGTTTACAAAAGCACCAGATGGAAGGACAAGAAACAATGGTTGTAAACTGATCAAAGAGAAAAGCAACCTGGAATTATGGAGAAACTTCCTGACAGTGAGGACAATCAACCAGTGGAACAGCTTACCCCCAGAAATTGTGGGCGCTCCATTACTGGAGATTTTTAAGAAGAGACTGGACATTCACCTGTCTGAGATGTATAGGTTCTCCTGCTTGAGCAGGGGGCTGGACTAAAAGACCTCCAAGGTCCCTTCCAGCTCTACTCTATTCCATTCCATTCCATTCCATTCTATTCTATTCTTTCTATTCTATTCTTCCTTAACTGTTCTGCTAAAGTGCCAATTGCAGATAGATGTAGGCTCTGTTGTACACCCAGCCAACACAAGCTGGCAGCATTCACTGGAAAAATCTCTATTATAATTAGATACTGATATAAAGATTCATCTGGAAATATTTCTTGGTTAAACAACAGTTAATTGTTTAGTATTTTGAGGAATAGATACTCATGGGAAACTAATGTATTTTAAACAGTAGTTATAGGTCAAAGTCTTAGGTTAAAAGGACATATGCATGATTTGAAGATGTTTTTAATCACATAGTTCAACATCATGTGAACTCCAACTATTATTTTATCAATTTAACTTAAAAAAAACTATTATTTTTTTCATGTTCAACGGGATTCTTATCTCAGTGCAGCAGATTTGGTTAATATCTAAAAACCTGTGATTGTTAAGGGGTACTCTATGTTCAGCGATCACTAATTTATTTCCATAGTTTTAAGGTAGATCTTCATAGCAAGAGAAGTTATGTACTATGTGAAATTTATTTAGGTTTGGACATCTAAATACCTATTGTTACCCCACCCCACCCCTACCCCAATTTTCCTATGGATGATTGAGATAAACTACCCTTATGTAACTGTTATGGTTCTGATGAATCTTCTTTCAGACAGTGGATCTTTTCATTTTAGTTTTTATATGCTATGCAAGCTGCCAAGAGTTGCTGGATTGGGAAAGATAGATAAATGATAGATAGATAGATAGATAGATAGATAGATAGATAGATAGATGGATGGATGGATGGATGGATGGATGGGATGGGTGGGTGGATGGATGGATGGATGGATGGATGGATGGATGGATGGATGGATAGATAGATAGATAGATAGATAGATAGATAGATAGATAGATAGATAGATAGATAGATAGATAGATAGATAGGAGTGAGCAAGAGAGAAATAGAGATTGAGTTTGTGTGAATTTAGATACAAATTTCACTGCTTTATCTGATCATTACTAATAGAGGTTGCTTCACAGTCAGGCCTTCCTAGTTGCACTGAGAAATATTAGTATTCCCTGCAAGAAGCTATCCTAGACTGAATCAGTTCACAAGTTCTATATTGCCTGATTGAATGGCAGAGGCTGCTGACCGTGGATTTGGACAGGAGATGTTCTCAGGATTATTCAGAAGCTACAGGAATCCAGCCACAACATTCCGTGTATAGAGCATGTTCTTTGCCATTTAGCTCTGTTCCTCCCGCCAGCCCTGATTTTTATATGATGGAGGAGAGGAGAAACTCATAGATTTGTCACCCTAATTTCATTTTAGAGTCATCCACCAGAGGATGGTAGTGCGCAAATACTCAGCATTAATCTATATAGCCATAATGGAGCAGGTGCTTCATGCCATGCAAGAAAAATCATTAGAAAACACCCTTCTTGCTTAGATAAAGGCAAATGCGTTACTTGCAGCTGGCTTTCTTTCATGGCTAGTAAACAACAGCAGCCATCACAGGAAATGTATACTACAGTGGACTGATGGAAACAATATATAGAGAGATGGAATATAAGTTATGAAGTATCAGTATATGTTTGTATTTTGGTCTTCATTATTGATGCTGGAAGTCACTGTCCTGTCCTAAATGACAGCAACTGCATTTTCATATTGAATGATGGCATTTGATACACTACAGTAAGCCAGAACAGGCCAAATAGAACTGGAAACCATGCATGATCAGAAACAAAGGAATTTTTCAGAGTGGACAACTGAGAAAACTTCATAAGTGATGCATGGAGTGTAACAGTTAAGATGTTGGACTTGGGTCAGAAGATCAGCTACAAGTCCTCCCTTAGCCAAATACTTCACTGAGTAGCTCTGAAACAGTAACTTTGTCTCACTTCAGCAAACATGACAGGGCTGTTTTTTCAGGGGCAATAAAACAGAATTTCCCCCAAATAAGTTGCATTGACTTTTCAGGGAAAAAACCCAGGATCTAAATATAATGAATGAATTAATGAATAAAATGAGAATTTAAACCCATAATATTCTCTCTCTCTCTCTCTCTCTCTCTCTCTCTCTCTCTCTCTCTCTCTCTCTCTCTCTCTCTCTCTCTCTCTCTCATCTGTTCATATCACAAAGTGAAATCTTTGCATTAGACTTGATTTGACTTAAATTCCTTATTAAGGCAACTAGATCTAAGAAGAGTTGGGAGGGGGTATGGAAGACTACAATTTCTAGTTTCTCCAACTATGAAAGCAATAGAAAAATGAGTATCTGTACAAACGTCTGAATATGGGACAGGCTTTTAGCACTCTCTAGGACTGCTATTACAAGGGAGAATACTGTCATGCCTTGGACACATAAGAGCCTCTGGTTGTGTCTCTTAGGATGAATATGAAGAAGGCTCTTTTTCAAGACTTCCTTTATTCTCTTTAAAATGGAAAGGTCCAGCACTCTGTCCTATAGCTAAGACCATTGTCCACTTAAGCAAAAACAAACAAAAGACAAAACAACAACATCACCTACCTGTGTAGTTTTTGCTAAGGATTCAATAGGCCCAATTTTTGAGATTTATACAGAAAGACATGGGTTGATTTTCATGCTTTGTTGATGCTTGAAGATAAAATAGATAACGCAAAACAAACTAATAGCTCCCAAAGAGGAGATTCTAACTATCAGTAGCTAGATAATGGTTCTAGTTGATTCCTGCATGTTCAAAATGTACAGAAAAGTAGTTTCTGTAAAGTTCATGATGGTGGATGTGAATTTGGATCGAGGAAGAACTGTCTCCAACTCAATCTTACCAAAACCAGGTGGCTGTAGCTGGTTGGACCACCCATATCTGGGGATATTCCATCTTTGACCTTGGATGGATAGAACCTCCCCATTCAAGATTGCTATTGGGGGGGGGGTCTTCCTGGATTTGCAATTCCTAATTGAAGAAGATCCCTCTCTAAATTGGGAGGCTCTTTAGACAATCACTCATACACTAGTCATCTCGTGTTTGACTATTGCAACACACTCTACAATGGAGCTGCTCTTGAAAACACCAAGGAGCTTCAACTAATGCAGAATGTGGCAGTGCAAGTAGTAGTGGGTGTGACTCGTAATGCCCATGTAACACTTCTGCTTTGTGAGTTGCACAGGTTGTCAGCTTGCTTCCAGGTGTGGTTGTTACCATAGAGCCCCATGTGGCATAGGGTCTGATTACTTGCCATGTGCTTGCTTGACTGCACCAATCATGCGGGTCAACCAGATAGATGCTTCTCCTTGCATGATTGATGCATTCCAGTTTCCTTTGATTAAAACAATGTCTCAGTCTGTAAGGGTGCCCTCTCTTTAGCCCTGTTTTCCTATGGACTGAGATTGTCAGAGATCCAGCTGCTCCAACGATCTTGCTGTTCAGAAGAGCAGTAAAGACTTCACATTTCCACTAGGTCTTTGGCGACCAACGTTGACTCCTTTCTCTTCATCTCACTTGTCATACTTTATCCTTTATGTTTATTGATACTACAGTAATTTGTTTGCTTGTTCTGAGCCATTAGGACTCATTAAGTCTGGAAGCATGCAAGTTTCTGCTGTCTCCAGGTAATGGAATGTCCACTATCCAGATATTTTTGTCTTTCTTGCTAACAGTTGTTAAGTCTGGGGTGTTATGTAGCAGTTACTTGTCTTTTTGAATTCTAAAGGCCCAGAGCACTTTAGCTTCTTCATTTTCTATTACTTTCTCTATTTTATAGTCAAATGATATTTCTTGCAGATATTGCAATATAACATTATTGCTATTTGCTGTGCCCTAATTGTAGTGAGTTTGTGCTCTCTTCTTGTAGCAGTTAATCAGGTGGTCCACTGTTTTCTTCAGCTTCTTTGCATAGGTGGAATTTGCTGTCAGTTGCTGCCTTCTCAATTCTGTCTTTGTATGCATTTGTCCTTAAAGCTTGGTCTTGTGTGGTTGCAATTAGTCCCTCAATCTCTTTCTTCAACTTTCCTGCTCTTAGCCATTACCAGGTCTTGTTGTTATCTGCTTTCCCAGCTATTTCTTTTTTAAAATGTACCGGCCAAGTAGTGGGTGTGGCACATTTGTCCAAGCCACTATTTGAATAAAGGAGATGATTGTCATTATTTATTATTATTATGGATCATCACACAGTCAGCCAGATGTTCAGACTGGATTTAGCATTTTGTCTACCTATCGAGTCCTTACCCAGGACCTGGGATAGGCAGATGTGGATGTTTGATGGTATTACAGATATCGTCGCAGGATGGAAGCAGTTCCTAGTAAGGCCGCCTTTTGCAATTGACTAATAGCGAATTTGTCAATGCCAATGGTGTTCAAGTGGTGCTCCAGTTGTTTTCGGATTGCACCCAAGGAGCCTATTACTATTGGTACTACCCTTGCTTGCTTTTGCCACAGTTTTTCTATTTCTATTTGTAGGTCTTTGTGTTTTGTTATCTTCTCCAGTTCTTTCTCATCTATTCTGCTGTCTCCAGGCACTGCCACGTCCACTATCCAGACTTTTTTGTCTTTCTTATCGACAATTGTTAAGTCTGGGGTGTTATGTTGTAGGTGCTTGTCTGTTTGAATTCTGAAGTCCCAGAGCAGTTTAATTTTATCATTTTCTATGACTTTCTCTATTTTATGATCCCACCAGTTTTTGCTTACAGGCAAATGATATTTTTTGCAGATCTTCCAATGCTCCATTGTTGCTATTTTGTCATGCCGCTGCTTGTAGTCAGTCTGTGCAATCTTCTTGCAACAGCTTACCAGGTGGTCCACTGTTTCTTCAGCTTCTTTGCATAGGCGGCACTTACTGTCTGTTGCTGTTTTCTCAATTTTGACTTTATATGCATCTGTCCTTAAGGCTTGGTCTTGTGCAGCCAGAATTAGTCCCTCGGTCTCTTTCTTCAATTTTCCTGCTCTTAGCCATTGCCAGGTCTTGTTATTATCTGCTTTCCCAGCTATTTTTTTAATGTATTGGCCATGTAGTGCTTTGTCTTCCCATGCCTCTATTCTGTTCTTCATTTGGTCTTTCTTGTAGGCCAGTTTGGTCTCTCCAGTAGTCAGTAAGCCTTCCCGATATACTAATTTCAGTGCATCTTCATCATTGTTCTTCAGATATTCTTCCAAAGCCATTTTTTCTTCTTCAACCATCTGATGTACTTGTAGCATTCCACGCCCACCTATTTGCCTTGGTAGATAAAGTCTGTCAATGTCACTGCGTGGATGAAGGGAATGATTCATTGTCATTATTTTTCTGGTCTTCCTATCCATTGCTTTTAGTTCTGCTTGAGTCCAGTCCACTATTCCAGCTGTGTACCTAATGACTGGAATTGCCCAGGTGTTAATTGCTATTATTATCGATCATCGCACAGTCAGCCAGATGTTCAGACTGGATTTGGCATTTTGTCTACCTATCGAGTCCTTACCCAGGACCTGGGATAGGCAGATGTGGATGTTTGATGGCATTACAGATATCGTCGCAGGATGGAAGCAGTTCCTAATAAGGCTGCCTTTTGCAATTGACTAATAGCAAATTTGTCAATGCCAATGGTGTTCAAGTGGTGCTCCAGTTGTTTTGGGATTGCACCCAAGGAGCCTATGACTATTGGTACTACCCTTGCTTGCTTTTGCCACAGTCTTTCTATTTCTATTTGTAGGTCTTTGTATTTTGTTATCTTCTCCAGTTCTTTCTCTTCTATTCTGCTGTCTCCAGGCACTGCCACGTCCACTATCCAGACTTTTTTGTCTTTCTTATCGACAATTGTTAAGTCTGGGGTGTTATGTTGCAGGTGCTTGTCTGTTTGAATTCTGAAGTCCCAGAGCAGTTTAATTTTATCATTTTCTATGACTTTCTCTATTTTATGATCCCACCAGTTTTTGCTTACAGGCAAATGATATTTTTTGCAGATCTTCCAATGCACCATTGTTGCTACTTTGTCATGCCGCTGCTTGTAATCAGTCTGTGCAATCTTCTTGCAACAGCTTACCAAGTGGTCCACTGTTTCTTCAGCTTCTTTGCATAGGCGGCACTTACTGTCTGTTGCTGTCTTCTCAATTTTGACTTTGTATGCATTTGTCCTTAAGGCTTGGTCTTGTGCAGCCAGAATTAGTCCCTCGGTCTCTTTCTTCAATTTTCCTGCTCTTAGCCATTGCCAGGTTTTATTATTATCTGCTTTCCCAGCTATTTTTTTCATGTATTGGCCATGTAGTGCTTTGTCTTCCCATGCCTCTATTCTGTTCTTCATTTGGTCTTTCTTGTAGGCCAGTTTGGTCTCTCCAGTAGTTAGTAAGCCTTCCTGATATACTAATTTCAGTGCATCTTCATCATTGTTCTTCAGATATTCTTCCAAAGCCATTTTTTCTTCTTCAACCATCTGATGTACTTGTAGCATTCCACGCCCACCTATTTGCCTTGGTAGATAAAGTCTATCAATGTCACTGCGTGGATGAAGGGCATGATTCATTGTCATTATTTTTCTGGTCTGCCTATCCATTGCTTTTAGTTCTGCTTGAGTCCAGTTCACTATTCCAGCTGTGTACCTAATGACTGGGATTGCCCAGGTGTTGATTGCCTTTATGGTATTTCCTCCATTGAGTTTGGATTTAAGATCTTCTTCACTCTCTTGATGTATTCACCTCTAATCTTTTTCTTGACTTCAGTGTGCTTGATGTTGTCAGCTTGAAGGATACCCAAGTATTTGTAGTACTCTTCCTCATCCAGACTCTTAATGTTATTTTCGTGGGGCATCTTGATTCCTTCAGTTTTCACTATTTTTCCTTGTTTGATAGTAAGTGTGGCACATTTGTCCAAGCCAAACTCCATTACAATATCTTGGCTATATATACGGACAGTGTTGAGCAGCGATTCTATTTCAGATGATGTTTTTCCATACAGCTTCAGATCATCCATGTAAAGGAGGTGGGATAGTCTGGCAGATGTTTTTGATGTTTGATAGCCATGTCCTGAGTTATTCAGTATTGTTGACAGAGGAAACAGTGCAATAACAAATAGTAATGGTGATAATGAATCTCCTTGAAATATTCCTCTCTTGATATTAACCTCTCCCAGCCTCTCACCATTGATCTGCAACTGTGTCTTCCATTGTGCCATCGATCTTTGCACAAATTTTCTGATGTTTCTACTGACTCCTGTTATTTCTAGGCACTTTATTATCCAATCATGTGGCAGAGAGTCAAATGCCTTTTTGTAGTCAATCCATGCCACATTCAGGTTGGTCTTCCTTCTCTTGCAGTTTTCCAAGATCATTTTGTCTATTAGGAGTTGATCTTTTGTTCCTCTGCTATTGGGGCGGTTTCCTTTCTGCTCAGGTGGAAAGAGATTGTTTTCAACTAGATGCTGTTGTACTGCATCAGCTACCACACCAGTTAGTAATTTGAAAGTTGTTGGTAAGCAGGTAATTGGCCTGTAGTTACCTGGTGTTGCCCCTTTTGCTGGATTTTTCATTATTAGGTAGGTTTTCCCAGTTGTTAGCCACTTTTCAATTTCTCCTCCTTGTAGTATATTGTTGAACTGTTTGGCAATGAGTGGGTGTATAACAGTTAGATGTTTCAACCAAAACCCATGCAGTTCATCTTCACCTGGTGCTGACCAATTTTTGATTTTCTTTGCTCTTTTTTCTACCATTTTTGTTGTTATTACTAGTTCTTTCATTTCAACTTCTGTTTTATTTGCATCCACCTCTTTTAACCAAGCCGCATCCTTGTTGTATTTCTTTGGGTTATCCCATATCTGCTTCCAGAACTGCACTGTTTCTTCCTTGTCAGGTACTGACTGATTCCTTGCAGTTTCTCCATTGATGGATTGGTAGAAACGTTTCTGATTGGATTGAAATTGGAGGTTCTGCCTATAGTTTGCAATTCGAGCTTCATATCTACTGATTTTCCTGGCTATAGCTGTTATTTGTTGCTTTATTATTTCCAGTGCTTCCTTGATCTTCCTTGTTTCTAAGTGGTATTTCTTGATTAGGTATTCTTTGGTCTTCTTGTTCTTCAGCTTCTTTTCTTTCATCTGTTCTAGCTTGCTTGCATGTGATCTTAACTTGCTGATCTTATTTTCTAGTCTAACCTTCCATTTTTCTGGTGCACTGTTTGTTTGTTTTTCTTTTTGTTGATTTTGCATCCCAGGTATTCTGTTATAACTGCAGCGTGCTGTACATTAGTTGGTTTGTTTCTTGCAATGAATTGGTGCTTATACTTGATATTGCAATATTTGCATCTTTTAATGCTTGTGCTAGCTGTTTCTTTGGAACAAGCTTCAATGCAGGTAGCCTTATTCTGTTGTTTTTGTGCTGTTCTAGATGCTCAGTTATTCTTTGTTTCAATTCTTTTATTTCTTTAGTTAGAGGGTTTTGTTCTTCCTGAGGAAGAGGTGCCTGGTTTTCAAATGAGAACAGTTGTATATCTCTGCTGGATTCCTTCACTGCCAACTCCCCCTGGTTTGCCTCTACATTCTGAATTACTTCTGGTAAGGCTTTGATTTCTTTGCCCTGGGTAAACCTTTGCAGTTCGTCCAATTCTGTTTCTGTGAATATTTTATTTCGTGTTATAAATCGGCGTTGATCTGCTAGTCTCTGTTCTGTTATTTCTGATTCTGGATGTTGTTCTTTCCAGAACTGGTGCATTCGTTTTAGATATCCTCTTCTTGTTGGACTTGATCTGTAGTAACAGATCATTATTTCTTTGTTTTCCATCACTGTGTATCTGCGACGGGTAAACACCATTATTATTATTATTATTATTATTATTATTATTATTATTATTATTATTATTATTACTAGTGCCCATGATTCCATTGTACTCCATCCTTCTTGGGTGTCCCTTCCCACTTCATTTGACGATGAGTCCACAAACACTATGAAAGGCAATCAGGTACCTATAATAGTAAATGCCATATATGTCAATATGTAAGCTAAATTAAATGCTTTGAACTCTTTTAAAGTAGTATTTTTAATGTTCTTTGAAAAGAAATACAAATGTCTAGTGAAACATAATGAAATAGCCTATGATTCAGAATTCTTTTTGCTTCTGGTGAATGGTAGCAGTAGTTATTTAAAAAAGGTGTCTGTGTGTTTTAAATTATCTCTGATATCCCAGCTAATTGGAAAAAAACCCATATTTTTTGGATTTTGCATCCTTCCAAAGCAGCTGCAAAGGCAGATGCTCTGTAAAGCAAATTAGAAGCTACCAATCCACTTTTGCTCAATTTATAAGGGGGCTTAGACGTTAATGCATAACATTATCTCACTTTTAGGCCATCAGAGAATATTTGCCTGTCCCATTTATGTGTGAAATGCATTTTAGAGATTGCAGAATTGGGTATAATTGCCATTGCTCCTGCCATGAGGCATGTAGTGTGATTGTACAATTGTGCAGAGATCCAGGACAACAATCCAGAGATTCAAAGGACAAAAATGCACTCCACCTTTTTGCCAAGTTCCCTTTTGACCCTCACTATAATTCCAACTTCCTTTTCTCAGCTTCTTCTTTCCTTTCTTTTCTCTGTACAGGAAGAAATGTATTTAGACTTTTTATTTGCATTTTTTTTAAAAAAAATTCTATATTGCAGTGATTCTCGATTGTCGATTGTCTCGATTATTCTTTTTCCAGGTTTTAGATACTATAATGTCATTATTTACCCATCCTGGGGAAAAATAAATATATTCTCCAGCTTTTGCTGTTTTACAAAGGTGTCTCAGCCATAGCAGTCCCAAAGTGGATTCTCAACTCACAAACAATTATATTATCTCATTTCAGGCCATCAGACATTATTTGCCTACCTCATGCTGATGGATAAAGACAACAGCTTTTAGAATCGCTTGTCATATCAAATAAATAAGTGGGGGAAAAAAAACCCAGTCAGCCCCAAGTTATTGAAATCTACTTAATAAACTTAATAAACTATAATCTGACCTCTAACCCTTCAGAAACAATGCTCAGGATAGTGACTTCAGGGTAGATCCATTCCTCCCTTTTTATTTCTACTTAAAAAAAAATTGGACCAAGTCTACATGAGCATAGCACCTTTCCGTGATTCATTAATAAAGCTCTTTTTTCGGGTTGAGGGCTCCTTGGTCTCTGACCTTGGTTATTTTCTTCATTATCCAAACTAGGGAAGAGCAAAGAGTAGGGTTTGCTAGTAAAGAGTGGGGTTTGCTCTCAGTTTATGTTCTAGTGCAGACATGTCAAACTCGCGACGTCACGTGACGTCGCACAATGTATCGGAGCTTTTTCACCATTGCTGGCAATGGGGTGGGCGCGGCTCCAGTATGATGAAACCAGCCCACGGGCCAGCAGTTTGACACCCCTGTTCTAGTGGCTTGCCCTGTCAGTGTTGGCGGGGGTGGTCTTAGAAATTCTTTGGTTGGGCTGTTTACTATTGGCTTGTTTGGCACTTCCTTATTGGGATATTGTTTACCCTTTGATTGTTGGTCTGATGTTAATCTTGGTCTCCAAGAAGGCAACCAAGCTCAGAGAGCACCAAGGATCCCTCATTTCAACCCCGAGCTACAAATATTTCCCTCTATTTTTTTTTATTTTTTTACTTTTCAGGTTCTCTGATCTCCTAAAAACAGGTGCTGCTCTTTTAAGGTAATGTGATCTTTGAGGAAGACTCATTTTTCTTTCATACTCTTACAGAAGCATGAAAAAGAGAGGTGGTTTTCAGGAATAAGAGAGCAGGGCTGTGTTTGTGCCTGCACAAGCTCTAAAGTCTGCTCTCACAATCCTTTTCATGATATGCACAGGCATTCTTGACTGACAATAATGAACCTTCTGGATGAAGCCTGGTGCATTAATTGTCTCCCCAAGAAGAAAGAGCTTTATCTACTCTTCGTTTATCTTTCATTTGCAGAGTACGGATGCCATTTGCATTGAGGCTTCCACTGTAATTATCAGTGATGCTTTACCATATGCTCTATGAATCAGAGCATTAACTGTCATGGTCACTTCTCTTGGCCTAAAGAGAGTTCTCTCAAGAAGGACAGTCTCCATGGATATCCTTCTTCTGAAAGAAGAGCTCTTGATTTGTCTTCCAATACAGGACTTTGAATAGCAAATTACAACTGCCAGAAGGTTGGCAAGGACACCTTTAAGTGTTGTAAAGCTTTTAGAGGGATACAATTCCAACTTCTTGGGGAAGTGTAGGGACGATGAAGACAGTCGGGGTGACAATAGGACAGGGATAGGCAACTTTGGCTCTTTTATGATTCGTGGACTTCAACTCCCAGAATTCCTCAGGAATTCTGGGAGTTGAAATCCATGAGTCACAAAAGAGCCAAGGTTGCCTATCCCTGCAATAGGAGTTGGAGCTGAAGCTGGATGGCATTCAGCATTCTCTTCCTGCTCTTAAACCAAGTTGGGACTCTGTACAAGAAGCCCTTGATGTATAACAGTGACCGTTCAAAATTACCACAGCGCTGAAAAAAGTGACTTATAACCAGTGGTAGGATTCAGCCGATTCGCACCACTTCAGCAGAACCAGTAGCTATTTTTTTGTTGCCCAGGCCCAGAACAGACTTCCAAAAGCAGCATCCACACAGAGAACCGGTTGTTCACATATCTGAATTGCACCACTGCTTATAACCATTGCAGCAGCCCCATCATCATGTGATTGGCAACTAACTAGATGCTTGGCAACTAACTCATATTTATGATTGTTGCAGCATCCCAGGGTCATAGGTAGTTACTGGATGGTCACAGTGGTTAAAAACTATAGTGATTCACTTAACAACTGTGGCAAGAAAGGTCATAAAATGGAGCAAAACTCACATAACAACTGTCTTGCTTAACAACAGAAATTTTGGGCTCCGTTGTGATTCTAAGTCAAGGACTACCTGTATCTGGATAGCCTCTAAGAGGCTGACAATAAAGTACAATCCAACCCAGAATTTATTCTTTCACTTTCCAGGCACAACTGGTCTGGGTTCACTCCCACCCACCCCTTAAAACGCACCTGCTGCAATGCGCACCCATCACTGAAGGAATGGCATTCTTGTTTTGCTAGAACATAATTCACAGTGCTGTAATTTCATGAAACATGACCCTAGAATCAGGTGAAGTATTTGTACCATTTTATAAAACCCTAGTATGACCACACCTGGAATACTGCAACCAATTTTGGTCACCATACTACAAAACAGATGTTGAGAATTTGGAAGAAATTCAGAGAAAAGCAACTAAGATGATCAAAAGCCTGGAGCTAAAACATGAAGAACAACTGCAGGACTTGGGTTTGGCTAGTCTAAAGAAAAGAAGAAATAGGGGAGACATGATAGCAGTTTTCCAGTATTTGAGGGGCTGCCACCAAGAAGAGGGGGTCAAACTATTCTCCAAAGCACCAGAGAGCAAGACAAGAAACAATGGTTGGAAACTGATCAAAGAGGGAAGCAACCTGGAATTAAGGAGAAACTTCCTAACAGTGAGGACAATTAACCGGTGGAACAGCTTGCAGTCAGAAATCGTGGGTGCTTCATCACTGGATATTTTTAAGAAGAGGCTAGACATTCACTTGTCTGAGATGGTATAGGTTCTCCTGCTTGAGCAGAGGGTTGGACTAGAAGACCTCCAAGGTCCCTTCCAGCTCTATTCTATTCTAGAAAAAGAACAGGATTGTATGCCATTCCTGATAGCTGCTTTTTATCAAAAAGGCAGCAAATTACATGTACCCCTTCACTATCATGTACTGTAGCATCGAAGTTTTAAGAATAAATTCACATCTTCTCAGATTCTTCACTTTAAATCAGCCTTAAAACTGATTTCCTGTTACAAAACCTGACCCCCCCCCACCATCTCAGAGTGGAAGACTTGGTTTCCTAGCAACCCTGCAATCGTCTTGTCAGAGATTAATCCTCTGTTGGCAATGATATTGCTGGGCTAAGGGATTATGTTTTCTTTGCTTTTCCTTTTATTTGGTTCCCCCATCACCAACCATTGTGGCACTCAGAGGAGAGGGAGCACCTACCTCCCTGCTTGTAAGCAGGCGGGTGGACAAGGTCTCTCTTCCCGCCTGTCAATGCAGCTGGAGGGAAAAAGAAAACAGAGAAAGAAAGAAAATGAAGAGAAAGCACGAGAAGCATAATTTCCCCAATCACAGGTGAAAGGGGAGAGGATATGCTTAAATAGGCTTGACAGTTAGGAAGCTGCTCTGTAATGGTATGTGGGAATGGCCTTGGGAGACCATCAAAGGATGCTGCCTAGAAAATGGTCAGATAAGGGGGGGCATAGCCTACATCTGGATAGTGGGTAGAGCAAGAGGGAGGGATCTTCCCTAACTTTTTGGACTGTGAGAGAATTGTACTTTCAGACTGTCAATGTAGCTTTAGAATAAAATAGAATTAGTTCATTTGGCCAGGTTTACTGTATGGTATGCTAAGGATGACATCTCTACAGTTTAGCAGCCTGAGAGAAAACTAAGGAAATATACAAGAATAGCACCATGGGAACTAATGGAGGAGTGTAGCTAGGGAGGGGCAAATAAACAGGGTATTCCATTTCTGAAGCAAAATGCTAGCATAGCTGAGTTCCAGAGGGGTGAAGCTTTGTCCAAATTTCCAGATGTGAAGCCTGCTGAGGAAATAATGCCTGAACTGGCACATTATGGTTATATAGGTAGAGTTTGGCTTGGCTGTGGCATGCCTGTACACCCAATCATGGCTTGGAGTTGGATGCAATTATTCATGTGCATCATTGGTAGCTTTGTTCAGGTCTACCATCAGCCTGAAAGGGATGTATGCAATGGGATGTGGACATTATCTTGGGAGAAGGGATAGGGCCACAGCCAGAGGAAAAGTGGGATAAGAGGCAGCTTAGCTTGTAGAAGGAATGAGCACGGGGCAGAGATCTCCCTATTGAGCTGTAAAGGTGACAAGGAAGGAACATGCTTCAAAACTTGCAAGATTCTTTTAATGAAACTTTACAACAAAGATATTGCTTGTACTTCTGGTATGCGTCCTGTCTGGATTATCTCCCAAAGCTGACAATATGTAAGAAGGGATATAAAGGACCTGGGATTGTGCACAAGAACTTAGCCCTTCAGTTCTCATCCTTTGCCTTAGATTAAGCTTCATAACAAATTCTATTAACATTCAGTAGGAGGGAAGATGAAGCCAGATATCCTGCAGTGACATGCCCAGTGGTGGGATTCAGCCAGTTCGCACCAGTTCGGCAGAACCGGTAACTAATTTTTTGTTGCCCAAGCCCAGAATGGACTTCCGGAAACAGCATCCACACAGAGAACCAGTTGTTCACATATTTGAATCCCACCACTGGACACACCTCTATTCCCCAGGACTTCTACTGATTCCTATCATTATCTAATCTCTTCCTGCTGTTGCTAATGAGCCCTTTCTGAATAGAGTACACAGTTTTGAAGGGTGGGTTTAATTCAACTAAGCTTCAGCTGAATCTGTGGAAGATGAGAAAGATGGTGCCTATGGAGGGGGAGCTAGTGAAATGGGCTTCAGTGAAGTGGCAGTTTCCCAGGAAGAAAAGAGCAGATTTCAAGGTGGGGGATGAGACAAGAGACAGAACAGCCTGAAACTGGATAGAAGACAGAGGAACAATTTTGGGATAGCCACTGTCCAGAATCAAAAAGGGTATATCTATTAGGATGGGAATACTAAAGCAAAAGATTCTATCTGTTGTGTGTAAGAGATAAAGTACTGAACTTTGGCTGGATTTTTTTGTGTACTTATTGCGCTGGGCCTCACAGAAGTAGACTTGCAGGTTTGAAGTACTTCTTAGCTTTTAAAGGATATGATAGTATTTTTACTTTGACACTGGTTTTAGTGGCTGGCTAGTGACTTACATCACCTCATTGTAGATAACTTTGCTCTCTCTCTCTCTCTCTCTCTCTCTCTCTCTCTCTCTCTCTCTCTCTCTCTCTCTCTCACACACACACACACACACACACACACACACACACAAAATTACATTTCCTGTGGTGATCTTACTACAAAAATGGGAATTCTTCTGAACTGTCAAAAGTCAATTATCAGAGTTAAAAAAGCACTCGATAACATGGTCTTCCTTCCTTCCTTCCTTCCTTCCTTCCTTCCTTCCTTCCTTCCTTCCTTCCTTCCTTCCTTCCTTCCTTCCTTCTTTCCTTCCTTCCTTTCTCCCTCCCTCCCTCCCTCCCTCCCTCCCTCTATCTGTGATTTCAGGGAGCTTATAAAAGTTCTTCAGTATCTAAACAAAACTGGCACTTCAAAAAAGAAAGTAACAGCTTACTTTCTAAACATTTGGATAGTTTGTATGTTTGGTTGTACAAATGTACTAGTTTCTGCATAGGTTCAGCACAACTTTGCCTGTTTGCTGGACAATTTGATGATTGCTGAATGTTTCTTTTCTCATCTCTATTATCTCTTCCTTAAAAGGGGTAAAGGTTATTTAAAAAAAAATGGGTATAGTGAAAATTTTGAAGCTATCTAGCCAAAATTTTGCAGTGTGCCTCATTTCATCTAAAGGGTATACTGTCCCTGCTATTTCCATCCACCTTTGCCCCCAAATGAAGCAGCTGCTAGAGTGTTGAAGCCTCCTTATCGGATATGGAAAAATCTTGTTATTTTTCAGTTAAATCTCAAGTCTCAAAGCAACTAAAACCAAATCACTGTAGTTTGTGAGTTAACCTCAAATTGCAAACTCAAAATTGCAGTCTCTTTGAATCTCAGTGTGTATCAATTTAAGTCTGATTGTACAAGCTTGCTAGTCAAATAGCAGACGCTAGGAGATAGAAAACAGACAACACTTATTAATTAACACTTAATAATTGTCTTATTATTACTCTGCATTTATGAAGATGGCATCCTCCTTTTTCCAGTGCTAAGGTCAGTTTCAACCACCACTTGATTGATTATTGAATGTGAGACAAGGGGAGGTGCTATCTTAAAAAGACAAGACAGCCATTGTCCAGAATGATTCCTGTACTGGCCAAGGGATTGGATTAGAAGACATCCAAAGTCTGTTCTAACCATATGATTCCGTGGTCTTCAGTTCCTCTTGTCCCATCTCTGAAACTAGTTACTTTTCAGCACTGGTTAATAAACAAAATTTATTACTTAATCTTGAACACTAAGATTGTAATGTGGTATTAGGCCCCATCAAGACATTGTCTCCAAGCCACTATTTGGTGATTGGAATTGAATGGATCCAAGAAATAATGGAAGCCCATGAGTCATGTATGGTGCTCAAGAAACTGTGCTGGACATATCAGTCACAGTTTTCAACAACTGGATCTATGTCATTATAATGGCATCAGGCTTTTTGCTTAATATTTTTCTTTAGATTGTTTTTCTTCCATTGGTTTTTTTATTTCTTATTTATGGTTTGCTTCTCTTCTCTGTCTCTTCTCCATTTTTTTTTTGTAGAACAGAAAATCATTGATGTACTTTTAGTTTTTATCTGCTGCATGTAAGATATACAGTATCAGCTATTATCGGACTTCTCCCTTGTTTGAATACAGACCTTTTCTCTTATTTTCGCAACCCAAATATAGTCTTTAACATACTTTGTTCTTCTGCATGACTAATTATTCTATGCAAATGTTGATAGTCATCATTTTAAAAAACCCTGTATATCAGTAGTTCCTATTGTCATCCATATAATCCTCTCAAATATTTCTATTCCAGCTGGAGCAGAAATAGCAGTAGTAATTTTTCTTCTTCAGATGAAAGTTTCACCGTTCAGTTATTTCAAAGCTACTGCTTCTTTGCTTCTCCACGCTGAGAAAGGTTGGAAACAAAGATCTTCAAAGGAAAATAAAGCTAGGGGGCCTTTGTATAGTATCCCACACAATATCCAACATAAATTAGGCATTTTCCTTGAAAAAAACCAACTGAGGAGAAAACATGCTGCTTTTTTTATGGAATTATTGGTTTACCACATTGCTGAGACTGTACCATTTTGAGGGGCAAGGGGAGGAAAGCAGAATGTAAGTTTAAAATGAGATTACATGCTTTGTAACTAGTACTCAGTTTAGTCTCTACAGATAGGACTGAGGAAAAAAAACAAATCCTGTTTGAAATCTGATCCTAGTTTGTGCAGAAAACTGGTAAACCACCTGGGCCAGGAGTCAGATTTCAACCCTGACTCCAATTCTGACAACATTGCTCAAGCTGAGTCTGTGGGTTATCAGCCTCAGGAATCTTGAAGCGGTGATTCATTTGAGGAAGCTGAGCAATCACAGGCATCTCCTGATCACATGGAGCAATCAGATGATGAGGGATGACCCCCCCAGCCCCAGGTCTAGATGCATGCATGACAAGCAGAACAACATAAGTCAATAAGGCTTCTCACTAGGCAATAGGCTAGGCCTGAGTAATGCTGCCAGCTGCCAGCTGCCTGCAGACATATTTATTTATTAAACCAATTTATATGGCCACCTTACTAACACACATGTAACTTTGGGTGGCTTACAACATTAAAAAAAAAACCCAACCCCTACAGCATTAAAACCTAAACCCCACCTTACCCTGCTCAAGGTAGCAACAACACAATCCGATCAACCACTTGATTGATTCCATCTCCATTCAGTTCCCCAGGCTTGCTGACAAGACCACATCTTCAGGGCCTTTTAGAGCTGCTTTGCTTTCAGTCTTAGTTTGGAAACAACTATTTGGAATTCTCGTTTGTGATTCTTGTTCCTGTGTTTACTTACTCTGGAATCCTTGACTATTGGACTGGCTGACTACTAGACTTGAGGCTCTGATTCCTGGAATGAATTTGGACCACTCTATTGCTGCTTAAACTTCCCATGGATTTATTCAGGACAGTTTTCTTTGCATAGGCTCTGATTTATGATCTTGTCTACTGTTATCTGCTTAACTCCATAGCAACTGTGTCTGCCGGTGTGTCTGTGCAACCTGAGACTGAATAGTAAGGTTTCAAACTTAATCTCTTTTTTTCTATTGTTTGCCTCAGAGGCTCTTCCTGAAAAAAAACCAGTTCAGGTGAACTAAACTCAAAATATTTGCTTTACATCATCTCCACTGAGTACAAATATAAAGAATACAGCTCCTCTTCAATTTTATTATCTGACCTTATCTAACTCCATCATTGCTAATCTTATTAATGTTTCTGAAAACATATATTGTTTCCACGTCTTTTTTGTATTCTTGCTAAGCTTCTGGAAAACCTAACCTTACCAGCTTGCGAGTTTCATATTTTTTCAATTCCCTTCTAATTGCATACTTTCTCTTTTAAGCAGCCTTGTGTAGGACTCCTTGAGCAACTTTCACGTCATAAATCCATAGCAACACATCTCTGTGTCCTATTGAAAAAGTAATCTAATCACAAGATGAGAGGCTTTTCTCTGAATCATTTTATACCTATATTCCCTTTCCCCCCTCCATTTCTTCTCTTTCCCTTTTCTCCATTTGCTGAATGGGGAAGGAAAGAAAAAAAGTAAAAAAGTAAAGCCCAGTGCTAGAAGAAACATGATAAAATTGTCCATTGTCAGTTCTTCATGCACAGATGTTGTCCTTGCCCTTTATTTTAGTTAGCTGGTTGATTTGTCCATTGATAGCTAATTGGTGGCATTATGAAGTTTCTTAAGAGTATGGACTTAACATCAACTACATCCAATCGGGTAAAAGATTCCAGATCTCCCCCATTCCCTTCCCTCCTTTGAACTTTCTTTCAATAGTTCATGGACATTTTATCCCCATAACTGTAATTTCTTTGTTTACTTTGCACTTTTAAAAATCTCTGCATCTTCTCTTCTATAGGTACGTAATTTGTTATTCAAGACTCTGATGATTGAAGTGAATAAATTTAGGCCAAACTCGGCCTGCTTAAAAATGAGAGGATCTCTAATTTTAAAGCAGGCCTAGTTTGACCCAAACAGGTCACTCCAATCATCGGAGTCTTATATTACTAATGATGCCATTGATCCCTGTTTCCCATGCGTGCAAACATAAATAATCCATTGGCTTTTTTGTGAAAGGAAAAAATAAGCCCTAATAATTAGGATCAGAATCTGAGTGTTGAGGAGAGGCTTGTTCGCCAAGTACTTATGATTATTATCCCCATCCCCTTGTAGGAAGTTGCATCAATAAATAAGCATTTATATGTGCAATATAGAAGTCTGTATTGGCAACTTTCTATCAACACCTATTTGAGAACTGGCTTCCGTTGGAGCCAAAATAATAATAGAATCTCTGCAAAGAGAAGCCAAAGTACATCCAGCTGTACAAACAAAAGCCTCTTCAGTACAAATTTTCTACCATAATAGAGCTAGATTTGCCCTAAAGCTGTTTCACGGGTGCCAGATCATGAGTTCCTTGACTGTTCATATCAAACTAAAGAGTGTCAGAAAACTGATTTAGAAGATGAAAAAAGGCAACAAATATTATTAATATGGGTTATGCTATATTAAATCTTCTAAGAAAAAAAGCATTTTCAACAAAATGATTACATGGAAAAATAAATTACACTGACAGTAAGTTGAGTTGCACACTGTTTTTATATTAAATGTACTTAGTGTATGTGCCATTTCTGCCTCTAGAATCTTTTAGTTTCAATTACTGTATTATTTATGTTTAATTGTTTAATTCCTTAATATTCCATTTTGTCTATTCTTTCATTTCTCCTGCATCTCAATTGCTTTTGATTATATTCCTGTCAAAAGTTCTTTCCAGAAGCTATATATGACCTGAATGTCTCGTGGCTGTTCTTGCATATGACACTCAATAAATGTTTTCTCAGTTGTGGAATGCCTGAAGCTGTCATTAAAGAGTTTTTACATCTAAATTGTGTATTTGTGTCCTTTTGAACTGAGCTATAACTTGGATTGAGAAACAGCCATTAGTTTGCCTCTGCTGTGAAAGGTATGAATGAAATAAGATCCATCTGACAGATCGGGTTGAAAACTGGCATATAACTTTTGATAAGGTTTATTTCTAAATCCAACCTAAATTTATTATATTTTAATATTATTACTTCTTAGCTTTATTTACTGTGATCTCATCAGGGTGGCTTCTAATGACAAGCCAAACATTAAATGGGCAGGGCAACCAGATAAATGTTACTAGCACAAATTTTCTTTTATGGAGAAATGTAATGTCCTAATTGAATTGCTGGCTTCCAGGCTACACTTTTCATGCAGATAAAAAGAGGAGCTCCTTTTCAAGGTATGCCTCTAGATCATTTCCCCATTGCATTCTTCAATTAATTTTTCATTACCCAAACCCTCAGTTTGAATTCTTCACTCTTTCTCCTAGGGTGACACTTATTTTGTGTTTCTGAATTTTTGAAAGGTCTCAATTACATTGCAGTTCAGAGAGATTGACTGAGTTCTTTTGACTTTCATATGAATAACAAGAATTATATCTTACAATGTTCTCACTGAATCAAGATTTTTTTGAAAGTATAATTAAATATTTTTATATTTATTTAATATAAAATATTAAATCATAATATTTAGATACTATGATTTAAATAAAATTTTCCTGTCTTTTAAAAGGCAAGTTGTTATCTAAATAGGAGAGGCAGGATTGACAGGAGTGGGAAGGGCAAAGAAAGGAACAATGGGAGGAAAGAGAGTAACAGGACTAGAATGTGGAAAAGGAGATGCAGGACAACTAGAGCAACTACGGTTATTTAAAACAGATGGTCTCATTACATGATCAATGGGTAGAGCACGAAGTCAACTGGGTTTATAAGCAAACTCCCCACCTCAAATGCTTACTCTGATGACACTGGCAGTGGACCAATGAAAGCTAAGACAGTCATTTTAGGTTTTATAAATAGTTGCTTTTATTGTTTTTATTGTTTTAACAATAAACAGCTGTTTTAAATTCATCCCAGAGTTCGAGGATTTTATATCATTACATATATATGTACTGCTCCAAAAAAATAAAGGGAACACAAACGTATAGGATCCTATACGTTTGTGTTCCCTTTATTTTTTTGAGCAGTATATATATATATATATATAAATACATTTCTTGGAATAAAATTATTCCAGGTTGGCTATTCCTACTTAGCTATGTAAGTAAAGTGTGCTTTATTATATCAATATTTTTGGATTTTGTGGCTAATTTTTGTATCTTTTAAATACACAAGCTGCGTTGGTTACATGTAACCAACATGTAAAACTCCTTGTGTTACTCTAGGTTTTCTTATGGTGGGCCATTCTTGGGAACAAAGGTCTAAAGCAGAAATGCACATCTTTTTCAAGCCTAGGGTCAAATTTAGTAAATAGATAACTTTATTGTCATTTTTTACTGTGGGCACAATGGAACACATTAAAAATGAAATTTAACTGCTTGCTCTCAAAGTGTACACATACATAACACACATTTAAACATACTATATACAACATATGTATAGACCTACACCCTTACATATAAGTAACAGGTAAATATTAATCACTGTTCATCTTGAATACATAACAGAAAGAGGAAGCTTCACAAGGTTAATATTGTATGGAACAAAGCTGTGACTGAATCTGGATGTTCTGCTTCGGATGCAACAGAGCCTCCTCCAGAAGGTACCAAGGAAAACAGGTCATGAAGAGGATGTGTAGCATCCCAGACAATCTTACGGACCCTGCTCAAGCAATGCTTATATATGCTATGTCCTGGGTGGAAGGGAGGGAACTGCCAATGATCTTTTCAGCCATCCTCACCTCTCTCTTCACCGCCTTCCTGTCTGAAGCAGTGATGCTTCCAAACCAGACTGTGATGCTGTATAACACAATGCTTTCGATCGGCCCTCTGTAGAAAGTGGTAAGGATAGGGGAAGGAAGATGTGCTTTTCTTCCTATCATGTGATCTCCTAACAACAAGGGGGAAGGAGAGCATAAATAGAGAAGTATGGGTTTAGAGAAGTATGGACTTTATGTCCCTTCCTTATCTATGACTTTGCATACTCTTTGTTTTAGAGGCTGGTCATCTTGGTCATTTTATCCATCTTCTTTCTTAGTCTATACACAAACAGAACACATGCTTTGGCCATTTCATATGATAGGCTGTGGCTAGCTACATACTAGGTTTTGTTCATCACTAGAACTTATTTCTTATGACTAGATATCTTTTTCATTTTATTTATAGTTTTATTTATGTTTGTTTGTTAATTCAATTTGCATATTACACAATTCTCAACAACTTCCAATGATGAATAATTGCTCAGATCATGCTTCTGCTTTCAGGTATTCAACTTCTAAGCTCTTGCATACTTTGACAATGGTTTGGAGAAGCGCTTTACATTTTATGCAAGTGCAGCATCTCCTAGATATTCATTTAAAGCAGCCACTTTTTTCAAAGTACTTCATGAACCTGAAAAAAGGTAACCCCACTTTAAGAAGGCAGATTCATTTGAATAAATTAACTCTTTTTAACAGCTGCTACTTTTCCTTTTCAAGCTCATGAAGAAGACATGAAAAAAGACATGACGGTTTTAATGAGTAGCAGAGAGCTACCATAGTCAAGTTTGGTTGAGATCCAAAGCACTGCTTTTAAATCCTTGTCATAGCAAGACCATTTCAGAAAAATATGTTTCCATGGTCAAAATGAGACTAGAATGTATGGTCTCTTGGTGTCTAGCCTGGTGCCTTAGTCACTATCCCAGACTCATTTTGATGTAGTAACCACAATTTGATATCAATTTTGGGAGGAGTGGCTTGCCTTGCAGCCTCAGTCTGTGCTCTTAGTCTAGATCAGAGGTCTCCAACCTTTGGGGCATGAGGGACCGGTTCCATGAAGGGAGGTTTTTCCGCAGATCACAGGTGCATGGTTTTGTGTGCTGCCTGCATCTCACAGATAGGGTTTTGCTTGTTTGTGCGGACTGATTGCTGGCATGCCACGGCTCGCTACTGATTCACAGACCGGGGGTTGGGGACCCCTGGTCTAGATGGTTCTTTCATGGCTTTTAGTAGGGATTATTGAAATACTTTGATTTGGCTGTACTTCCTTTACAGTGTGATAGCTGCTTGATGACTCACCCGAGGCTACCAAACTCTGTCATGGACAGAGGCATGGAGAAGAACAAAGAATTCTTGAGCTATTCAGTGCCTTTTTCTGATGTTCATTAATACTGCTATAGAAAAAAGAAAGCAGCACTGGGGTTTCACAACACAAGATGGCAGCATAAAATGTTGCTCTTCCTGCAGAGGTATAAGAAAAAAGCAGAGTAAAGCACATTTAAGCATGTCTACAGAACTTGCTGGAATTTGTGGTTATCTTCTCCAGAGAATGAGTTTTTTTTTCCCCTCTTGTGACATTCAGTTATCAGCAGTGCCTCTTGGACCATAGCAGGCTGCCCAGAGAAAGCAACAGTGCTGTGACACTTAAAAGGACTAAGAAATATATTGTTTCAAAGAATCCACACAACATAACCTCTTCCTTACCTTCCTTACTCTTCCTTATTTGTTCATTCATTCCTTCGCACCCTTCTGGTTGTCCCAGCCCCTCCCCCAAATGGTAAGTCTCAGTAAGTTGTTCACTTAGAATGTAGATAAAGGTTTTGTCCTTTGCAGTGTTAGTAGTTAGATGTGTCCCCCTCCCCTTTTAGCCAGATTAAGCTGATAAGGAAATGTTTTATGTCAGTGGCCCCAACCTTTTGGGCACCAAGTTCCATGAAGAAAGGTTTTTCCATGGACTGCAGGGGGTGTGGCTTTGCATGCTGCCTGCATCCTACGGATGGGGCTTCACTTGTTTGAGTGGACCAGTTGCTGGCATACTGCAGACCAGTGCTGGTTTAGAGACCAGAGATTGGGGATCCCTGTTTTATGTCAATACTCCAATTTGACATCCTCATAATATATAAGGAGGAATATACATACAGTATCTGAGGGCTATCTTCCTTTCTGGACTTCACACCTCAGGCAACATCCTAATACATACATCCACCTCAGGATCAAAGCCCAGGACAGGAGCACCTCAATCTGCACATCTAAATATCAAAGCTCATTTGAAATTATATATACCTCTACTGGTAGATCTCTAATGATGTAGGCTACCTTCAACATTGTATGTGATCAAATGAATAAACTACTCTACATCCAGCAGCTGCCATTTGCGTTTATTCATGACCCAGGAAATCAGGCCAAAAAAATTCTTATAACAGCAGATTTCACATCTGAAGTTGTTATTACTTTTTATTCTCAGTGAAACAGTGCTGACTATGGGTGGTGTGAATAGTCCAATGGACTTTCCAGACTTTTGTGCTGCTTTTCTATACAGTTGCATTGTATTAATTCTCTTGACTGCTCCCTGAAACTGCTTTGTGAGATTGCTATGCTTCATTAAGGCCTATAATCCTCTTCTGTTTCTAAATCTACTATGGAAGAGGAGAAGGAATGTTTGAATATCCAGGTGAGACACTTTTATAATTGGACCTAAAAGATTAAGCTCCTACCCAACGGAGCAGCAAATAAAGACAACTGAAGTAAATACTGTAGGCCAATCAGAATATATGTGATTGTTAGATATATACAGTTACTGTATATATTTTTCATTTTTAAATATATATATTTTAAAATTTATTATATTGCGCCCGGTAAATACTATTTATTCCCAACTAGATTATGTGGCTCTCCTCTGTAAGACCAAAAAGTACTGCATACTAGCTCTACTTATTTATGTAGGAGATGACCAGGCTGAGCCCAAGGGAGGGGTCAAACACATCAACAGTCATGAGTCCTTGTGTGCCCACAAGAGATTTAAGTCTAACCCACCTTGAATTCCTTTCTTAACTTCCATTCATTTCCCTCGACCGCTAGTTCAGATTTTTGTAGAGAGCTTAAACTTGCAATAAATCTTTATACTCATTCGAACTGCCTGAATCTTCTGATTTCCCAGACACCTGACATTAATATCTTTAAAAAAATTTACATTGCCACCCCATTTGGACAATTGTGACTTGAGCAGTTTACAGTTAAGTATCAATCATGTCAATTTGGTACAATTTGTTTTTGATATGCTGCATCATTGATACATATGTGCCGATATTTCAAAGCTGGAAAAGAACTCTGAGAAACATTTTTCCCCCAGGATATTCACTGAGAAATTTTTAAATTTTTTAGAGTATTCTGGAAGGAAGGAAAGAAAAGAATTCCCTGTGGATTTTATTCTGCTAGTCGTTGCTGACCATAGGGAGCAGTGTTCGTGAGAATATTCTGGACTGAGCTAAAAAAGAGTTTACTGGAAATTTATGTAACTGTAAACATATTTTCTTTGCAGTAAATTCCCTTCTTAGTTTGCTATACAGCAGGGAGAAGTTTTATTCATTGTATTCATTTCAGTGAGTATAAATATAACTTCCCTTTTAAAAGCTGGAACCTACTATTTGCTGGCAGTATCATCTATCTTTATTCTGTTGTTTCTTTTCTCCCTTTCCAAATTCTGTCTTAATATAGACTCATTTTTTGCTCCTTGAAATGTAAGCTATGATGCACCTTAATGTAACTAGAACTAAAATTAAAGCGAGAGATCCTGGGCAAATGAAATCTAGTTTAGACCCCAAATTCACAATTAGCAAATGCTCCTTATTCATCAACACTGCCCATCTTAGCCATTATGGAAGTAAGGTAATGGAACTTCTTTTTATTGATTCTGGCGGGTAATTGAAGAAAAGTGTAATTGCTATCCTAAATTTAATCTTGTAGCATTCATCTGTTACCAGCCTTCTGTTCCAATGGCTTCCTGGAAACATTGGAGTGAACTTTTCAGCTCATTTCCAAACTCACCATCCTCCAAACACGTTACCCCCAGGTACCTTCAATCTACAGATATTTTTAATATATATATATATATATATATATATATATATATATATATATATATATATATATATATATATATATATGGAGATTTTTTTCTTAATTTAGTAGATTTGGACAGATGGCTGGTGAATAAAATCTTGCAATTTAGTGCAGATTACATACAGTATTTATTTGAAAGAATATTTGATAATACTTTAAGTGTTACCGTTTTATTTCTTTACTGGATGAAATCCATTCACGAAAATGGGATATATTTCTGTTGAAAAAGGTACTGATAAATGGTATTTATTTCAAGAACAGAATACAAGCTTTGGGGGGGGGTCTACATCGGATAATATAAAATGAAATGCTTAGAGCAAAAAGTAAGAGCCCAATATTCCACAAATGTATTATAGTTACAATACCAGTGCAAATGTATTTTAAGCAGAGAATCGTCTGAGTTAATCATTGGGTTTTTTTTTTTTTTGCCCACAGCAAAAAATGAGCAATGCTGTAAACCAGATCAAAAGAAAAATCTTCCCAATGAATCTTAATTCTTAAGCCAAACAGTGATTCAATACATGTGAAGTGAGCATTTCATAATACAATTTAGCACATATGGGGGTTTTTTGGCATCAATAATAGGTTCACTGATCATTGTAGACTTTGCCCACAAAACTGATATTGGAAACCTGTGAAATAATCACGGAAGGTTTCTTTCTTTGTACAAGTAGCTGACGATTAATTTTATAGAGCTCTGTTATTATGTGTGAATTCTTAAACTTGTGCTCCTTCGCTATTGCAATTGTTTGCTTTTCAGTTTATGCTGAATCCAGAGGTCTGAGAATCAGATTTTTATTTTTTAACCCTACATATTATTGATTCAACTTTCAGCTTCCATTTCCGTTTCTCATTCTCTTTAGGGGGATTATTTAGTGACTTGGAAATTGAATTAGTATTGGTGAATATAAACTAACACCTGATTATTTGCATGTTCCCTGAATAAAAACCAGGATATGCTGCTTATTGACCATATATTTTTCTCTATCACTAATTGACAAAGGCAGATATTATACTAAGGGATACTATTTTAGGGCTCTGAAAGAAATTAGTGGATTCTTTAAATGTAGCCTAATAAAATAACTGTATCATTTATAGCTAACAAAAATAAATAAATAAAATAAAATAAAATAAAAGCACTGAAAACTGTTATATGCATACATGGCTGCCATTCTCTTTTTACAGTATTGTCTGCTGTTTAGCAGCAGAGATCATTCATCTCCAGTTCTTCATGATCTGGTTAGTGGTAAATTAGTGGTAAATTCAGTTAGGAGCATTTGAAAGGAATTGCCAGCTTCTACTAAGTGTTCTCAGGTGGCCAAATTTACTAGTGCTTAATTTAGCTTTAGTTCAACACCCAGCATATTTTACAGGGTTGAACCATTTTCTTCCTGTTAGACAGTGTTTATTTATCAAAAGGGGAGCTAGAAATTTAGACGAGAGAAGCTATTTCACTTCTTTGGTGCTTGAATGGTGCTTTAGCTATGAGCTGATCAAGGGAGTAATGAGTGGGAAAATCCTGACAATTAAGAACAGGGTCATCTCATGGTGGACATTTTTCTGCGAAGTGAGGATATTGAGCTTGCTAACTTTATAATTGCATCTTATGGCTAGTTATGATGTGTTGGGATATCCCAAGTGTTTTACTTACTCTTCACAAATCCGTACTCTTCCTTATCAGACTACACAGAGATGGAAAGAATAAAGTGCTTGGAGCCCCAACCTTGTTCCAAATTGTATTAGTAAATATATACTAAAAAAACTGTTTCCTTCTCTTTTCCCCTTATTCAAAAACAAGATCCTCCATTTTAAAAGATATTCAGTCAAGATTTCTTGATGGGTAATACATTAAAGAGATAAAACTGTTTTTATATCTTTATATGTTTTATCTTCTGGATGATTAAGGACAATTTTTTATAAATTTTAATGAATAAAACAAGTATATTGTGAGGTTTATCAAAAGACAGGGTGTACATGGTGTATTTTCTGATATTATCAGAATAACTAGATAGAATTTATTGGGCTGATATAAAAAAAGAGAAAAAACACACAAATTTGGATTCAGAAATTCTATTTATTCTAATTTTTCTTATATTTTGGAATTTTCTTGAAGGGCATCCAAGATATTAAAAATATTCCTCTCTATTATTTTGATTCTGAATATTGTCCAGCAAGCTGTGCATCCATTCCACTTTATTTTGCTCTTTCTTATCCATTTTCTTTTTCTTGCCAGTCCATATTTTGCTATGATAAAACACATGAAAAATATAACAGCAATCCTAATGTTATGGAACATATACTTCAGTCAATACTGTGTAGCACATCAGAAAAGCTGTGTACAAAAACATGGCACAGAAGTAATGATGTAAGAAGGGAAAGAAAAGAAGTGACACTAAGGAAAAGAAGTGAAATTCTCATTTCTCTTGGTGTCTATCCTGGTGGAATAAACAGAAGAAACAACAAAGAATACAATGGGGAAATACTGTCATCTCCAACAACTTAACATTATTTTCAGTACCCAACAAAGTCAACCTGGAATTTGGCACGTACATATAGCAAATAGCTAAGATTGAGGCAGGCAGCAAAAGAGAAATATCATGTAAGGTGGCACCAGCAATTTGCTAAAGTTTCTACTCTGAAATTAGCAATTTCTCCACAGAACTTAGTTCTTGGAAGGAGTGGGAAGTAGGGTTAAGGGTTAGGAAGCATGAGAAATTCACCAGTCCTTTGTAGCATGCTCTTAGCCAATCTTTTTTTTTTAAAGTTTGCACAATAGTTTCAAAATGTGTATCTTCACTGTCCTGTTGTTTTTGTCATCGAATGGAGAGCTGTGAAACAGAAATAAATACTCAGTCATTAAAAAGACTAGATTGCAAATAGTTTTGTGTATTACCATCAAAAAACAAGTTTAGCATTAAACGTTGAATGTATTGTTGTCTTAATTATCCCCACATTCTTTTTTCAGTTTAACTTTTGTCACTCTCCAAAACCAATTAAGATTTCATCAAGCCACCCAAATGTTCACCTCTAATTGCACGGCAGTCCAAAAGAGAGATCTGATTCTAAGGCATGTATCTAATGAGAAATCCTCAAGCAAGGGATGATTTCTCTTTCAATGCATAAAATAGCTACCATATATTGCTAAAATATTTTGGCTTCCCTCTAAAGCAGAGATGTCACCAATTGCTGTTTTCCATGTGACACAGAAAAGCACGTCTTGCTTGACATCTTGCTTATAAGAAAGTAACTGCGTTCTGCCCATTTTTATACAGTACAGATTTGTTATTCAACATCCTGACAGTTTAGCTGATAAGCAAAAAATTAAATGATAGAAAATAACTTATGTTGAGGGCAACTATAGGATTACAAGAAACAATTTAGTAGAAATCCAGAAACAGGATGGCAATGTTTGCGTTTGATTCATTTCTAAGACAAAAGCATTTCTGATCTCTCGGTAACTATATCCAATTCATTTGTTGTTAAAAATTGCAAAGTATTGAGATACATATATAAGAATGATAAATACCACTGAATATAGTCCTATATGATTCATTGGATGATGGATACATATCTGAATATCGTTTTCATGCATTCAAAGCACTTCAGATCCTTGCTAGAATGGTCTGCTCTGATGTATTTTTAAATAGCTACTTTATCAATATAAATTGATTTAAGGGGGGAAAATTAAATAAATAACACCACCCTGGAAGTTAAATCCATAAATATGTTTCTGTACATCTTAAAGGGAAAGAGCCAACTTAAATTACATCAGTTCTTATAACTAGGCACCTACTGTCATCTATTTTTATTTTTTCCAAGTCAACATAATGTTGGAAAGAAATTTTGTATTTATGAGCTTGAGACTAATCTGTCTGTCCAATAGCAGGGCAAATTTCTGAAATTTTGACAGTATGGTGTCAGAGCTGGTGTATGGGAGAAGCCAGAAAGAAAGGTTGAATTTGAAAAGAGCCTAGAATTGGACAAGAGCTCTGGAGGGGAAAAATAATCCAGGTCTCCTCCACAAAATCCATGCAATTCTATGGGAGAGGTAATCATGTGACCCAGTATGTCTCTACTATTAAGGGACGAGAAGAAATTTCAGAAGCCAGGTTCTGCATGCTTTTCGTATTTTGGTTAATATATGATTCTTAACATGCTATGTAGGGAAATAAAGATATAGGTATGTCACAACAATGCAATCTTTGGTTCAATAGCATCTTTGCAGATGTTTACAGGATCTGTCTTTTATATCCTGTCATTCTCTTTTCTTTTTCAACGAATATCTTATTTCAGACTTTTGCCTGTGTTATAGTCAATTTATTTATACCAGGAACTTGTACCTACCAATTTCGGATTAGTCACAAGATGTTCTACTTTATTTATTCTATTATTACATTTATGTGCCATCAAATCTGATGGATTCACAGCAGCTTTGTTCCACCAATTCCATAACAGGATTTTTTAATATTTAATGACTTTTTTTATCCATTTTCTCACATAGCTGCTTTCTTCTCCTTCCTCATCTAATCCTAACAATGGTCCAAGGCATAAAAGGAAAAAGGGGAATATGTCCAGCATTTGTTTTGCTGGAGGATGGAGCCAATAGTTATAGGTTATAGTTGAAACCCTACTCAATAGGTTGAATGAAACTTAATTTCTATTAGATACTGTACAGTTAGTCCTTACTTAGTGACTGGTCTATCACTTCCATTTTCTATCTCATGACCTTTGTTTTGTCCCATCCTATTTTCACCTACCAACTCAAGTTCATACTCCTAATGAAGAAGACTGTAGCACACTACAGCTTAGACCACAGTATATACATTAGCCTGGGGAGTGTTGGTAGTTCAATATTGTAAACATAACCTTTTTTTTCAATAGTATATTAATTTTGAGCAATTTTGGACTAGAGGCAATCCTCATTTAGCAGCTGTTTCATTTAGCAATTGTTCACAGTAATGATAATTTTGAAAAAGTAACTTTTAAGCCAATCCTTGCATCAATGACTTTCACAAGTCTTTAAAGCAAAAGACAGCTGAAGATCATACACATAGTTTATGTGTATAGTTTCATTGAGTTGCTTATCCCAATTGTGGTAATTAAATGAGGATTATTTGTATATATCCCAGCAGCAGAAAACTACAGAAATCTAGATCTGTAAGTTTATAAGGTTACTGAAAATGCCAACAAAAGATATGCTCAGGTATAATAGTCACAATCTAATGATAATATTGAAACATTATATTGAAAAAGACTTTGTCATTGTGTTTAGTCATAGTGAATCTTAATTTGCAGATTCTCTGTGAGATTAGGCTGATCAGGCTGATCCATTCTGCCCATGGGACCTCAAGTGAGGTATTATTTATGTCCAAAGCTCCACTCTTTTTCTCTTTTTCTTTCAGAAATGAGTATAAGGAAAGCTCTTTAAGAGTACCTCTGATATGCTAGCCCAGTGGTTCTCAACCTTTCTAATGCCGTGACCCCATAATACAGTTCCCCATGTTGTGGTGACTCCCAAGTGGGTGTGGCCACCAATAAGAGGGAGTAGGTCAGCTAGGGAAAAGGGAAAAAATGGCGGACAACATGGTTTGGCGACCCCCATGAAATGATCATTCGACCCCAAATGGGGTCCCGACCCACAGGTTGAGAACCACTGTGCTAGCCTATCTGGATAGATGAGTGCTTGATTTGATAGCTCCCCATCTTTATGGTTTGTCATATCTGCGCTATACAAATTTATATATGCATCTCCTCGGATGTATGCTAAAAGATACACTGTACAATATAGTGAAAAACATCCAAAAGTATATCTTTAGCCAAAATTGAAATTTTACTAAGCTAAAGAAGTGGCAACCATAGAGCTAAAAAACAAAGGATTTTTTGCAAGCTTCTTTCAGAAATCTTTAAAAAATAATTTCCTGGAAAGGTTTATGAGAGAGCAAGCTGTTTTGGATATTCAAATGGTAAATAAAGGTAATGGTTTCCCCTATCCAGTCGTGTCTGACTCTAAGGGGTGGTGATCATCTCCGTTTCTTAGCTGAGGGAGCCAGTGTTGTCTGAAGACATTTCTGCCATCATGTAGCCAGCATGACGTCACATCACAGTGAAGAGCATGTAGGGAAACACAGAAGCCTATTTCCTTCCCACAAAGTGGTACCTATTTATCTCTTTGCATTTTCATGCTTTCGAACTGCTAGGTGAGCAGGAGCTGAGGCAAGTAACGGGAGCTTGCCCCATTGCACAGCGCTGGGGTCTCAAATCTGGGCTGTCAGCTCTCCAGCCGACAAGCTCAGAGTCTTTAACCACTGAGCCATTGCACCCCTCAAATTTAAATAAATAAATCAGTTAAGTATTTGATTATTCTATAGTGTTTCATCTGACTTTTTTTTTTTTTTTTTGCTAATGATTTTATTAACATCTAAAAAACCACAACCAACATCTTTGTACTTGGCTGGTTTATTAGTAGTTTTTCCTCTTTCGTAAGGAAGCCTGCCCTGTCTGACAGCTTTGATTTTACAACCTAGCAAGGGCATTTGCCTTCATGTTTATTTCCAAACCACATTATCTGCATCTTGCAAACAACCTAGACATGTTCAAAACACAATAGACTTTTTATAAAAGAATGATTACTGTGCTAGAAAGTTCATTATCCCCCCCCCCCAGGAACACATTTAGAAATCCCTTTTTACCAAAACTCAGAAACAAATTAAACTAAAAATGTCAAAAATTGAATTGGCAATCACTCAGCAACATAAACAAGTGCATAGATCTCGGTTTGCTTTCTTCCTCAAAAGGCTGACTGCAAGTGAATGCAACAATATCTATCTGCTTGTGTGGCTTTGAAAAGTATTCACACTCCTTTTTATGCGTTAGGGAAATGACATACCAGCTGTGCGTTTTACAATTGTTTCACTTCTATTGGATCCCTTTTTCATTGGAAATAAAAGCAGGGGAAAGCAAAGCAAGCACAAGTTGTCTCTGGAAAAGACACATCTTCCTTGTTGTGGGAGCCTAAGGGTTGCTTTTTTTTTTTTTTAAATCTAAGTTAACTAAGAAGAATGTGGACAACATATATAGGGTAGCATAGAAACTTGGATATCACCCGAACAAATGGACTTTTATTAAGTAAAATGGGTTTAAAACAGATTCACTTATTTTTACAAATGATTTATATCCCATAAGTACTAGCCTACTCTAACATTGTTCCTAATCACATTTCCCCAATGGGGAGCTAATCCTGGGCTTAGACTGAGACCCCATCAAACCTGTTGGTCCACCTGCCCCTCCTACCTCCTTTTCCCTGAGGTCCTTCTTCCTGCTACAATATAACCTGGCAGAAGTGTTGCCAATATTTGATTGGCTGTTCCATCACCCACCATTGTACAATGCAATCATATACTTCAATAAAGTTATATACCACTGGAAGATAAGCCATAAATAACGAATAAAAATGGCTTTCTCTTAGAGAGAAATGTGTGTGTGTGTGTGTGTGTGTGTGTGTGTGTGTGTGTAATTACAAAGTGAGCAATGGAGCATTTTGTAATTGTTTGTGTGTCAAGATTGAGATTACTGCTGCCAAGATGCTTGTGCAAAACAAATGAATCTGGATTTTTTGGGGGTGGGGTGGAGGGTAGGGATAATGACCTTGTATGAGCCCAGAAAAAGGGGGTAATTGGGTGAAAGAGTTTAAAAACCACTGTCTTAAACTGTTTGCCCATCATATATACTATCAATCTGTCATGCCTGGTGCCTTGCAGACATCTGAGGATTTCATAGGTGTGCTGGGAACTCTGGAAATCATAGCTCCAAAACTAGAAGAAGCCTGATTATTTATAGAGTTTATTATTTCTTGGATTTATATTTTCTTGTCCTGGAGCTCAAGGCAACAACAGTGTGTGTTGTGTCTTCATTATTTATTCACAACAACTCTGTGAGTGAGTGTCTGAGTAAGGAGTTAAGGTTATATCCAGGATCCTACCCAATGTAGCTCAATTTACTGGTTAAGGCCATACATACTAATAAATGGGAAGATCTTAAAAGAGGAAGAATGAAAAAAACCAACAACAATGGAGACAGAGAAGTACATAATCTTATTATCTTGCCTGATAACGTTTGATAGCATTATATGAAAATTGTAAATATTTAAAAATAAGTAGTCCTGTTGATTTCAATATTAACAAGTGAATAATGGGAGGTCAAAGATTGTGTCCTGTTTACAGTTTGATCTTACCCAGAATTTTTCAGAACTGGGTTGAAATACGTAAGTTTTAGTATGAGATCAGTGGTTTGTTTCAGGAAAAGGTAACCAATATTGTAATCTATCTACCTAATATTTACTTTATACTTTGGGGGTTGGAACGGGAAAAAAGATAGAGATTAGGTGTGAAAAAGCAAGGAAGCAAGCAAGGGAGTTTCTTACAGCGAATCCCCTTCTATCCTTGTTTCTGAAAAATCACTGAAAATCTTTGAAATTTATCCTTTCTTCTTAGGCCAGGACGTGGGCTCAAAATGGGATAACTACTTCAGGTTACGCCAGATTCCCTGGCCTTCCATTCCCCCAGAGGGTAATTCACCCACATGCAACCTAATAAAGATGAAATAATATTGAATAGATTTCGGTGAAATGTATATGATTTTTTTTTAAAGGAGGGGGTAGAAGCTGAGATGGACATTCTTTATTATAGAAGATACCTTACTTGAGGCAGAAACTAAGATCCATTTGTTGGTGGTGTGTATCAATTTGTTTTATTTTTTATCTGAAGTATTTGTAAGATTGTTATGTATTGTAAAGTTGAAAATAAAATTTTTTACAAAAAAAAAAAAGATCCATTTGTTCCCTGCATTCAATGGAAATTATTAAAGGGGAGGAAGGGAAAACAGATAATCATGAACAAATAGAGATATTTTGTTCACAACAAATAGCAGTTGCATCCAAATTATGGTAAGTCTGTCTCCATTAAGAATAAGAACAAAGAATAATCAGTAGGGGTCTGGTGACTTATATCTTCCTCTGAAAATTTCTACCGTAATTTGTACTTAGGTAGACATTACTATGGTGAGATAGATTACATTGCTAATATATAGTAAGAGGTTATTCTTGCTGATTCCTTGTAGATTTTAAAATCACTTCACTATCCCATGGTGACCTTCATCTAATGCTATTGAGTCCAAAGTTATTCACAGTATTATACCCTTCCTCTTTGTGGGGAAGAGAGTTTGGAGAGGTGCATCATATAATTGTCAGTCTTATAAAAAAAGTTTAGCTAAAGAAGGAGCTGCATTGGGTATGAGTTGAGAATAGTCCTAGTGACTATTTCTTCTGTTTCACTGCCAGGCAATCCTCCCATATCTGCAGCCAACATTGTGACACAAGGACATCCTGTGTCACTAAATTCTGCTCTGCTAAAAAGCCTTGGCCCTTACTAGAACAATTAAAGAAATCCTTGAAGAAGTCACAGCAACAAAGAATAACCAAGGATGGAGAAGAAATTCTAGAACAGACTTGCCTCCTGATTCCTAAATGCCAATAGCAGTGATGGGATTCAAATATGTGAACAACCGGTTCTCTGTGTGGATGCTGCTTCCGGAAGTCCATTCTGGGCCTGGGCAACAAAAAATTAGCTTCCGGTTCTGCCGAAGTGATGCGAACTGGCTGAATCCCACCACTGGCCAGTAGTAGTAGTAGCAATAATATTCAAAAGCAATTGTCAATTTTTGCTCTGTTTTCTAGCTCTAGGAGATGGACTGTTTCAAAAGACCATCCAGAAATTAAAGATATGTCTCAGCCAGGATTGTGTTATTTCATTTTCCGATCAGATTAGGAAGTATTTACAAGATAAATGTATTAAAATATAAAACCTAAACTAATCTCCTTTGAAGGATCTTGATTTAAAACATTTATATATTTTTTAAAATCCATAGCTGCAGTTAGTCGTGATTGCTTATGACTAGAGCCCAAAAGTGAAATTAGTTACTTGTAGCTAACTGGTTAATCGCTATCAAAGGCATGTATAAATAGTTTGTTATTAAAAAGGTTTACTCAGGTAAGTTAACTCTACTAGATATAGTAGGATTTACTTTTATATAAGAGTAAATATAATTATAGACAATTGAGTATAGCTGAATTTTGAGATCTCAGTTGAGAAAAAAATATCTCTAAATAAAACATTTCTTTCCAAGGCCGATCATTTTAATAATTATTTTGTATAAAAACTTCCAACAGTTTTATCACACAAATACAATGCATTCCAATAATCCAGATTGTTTCATTTAATTTATGGCCAGATGGATTGGGAAATTTATGTCTTAGCCACTCATGAGAACTCAACCTTTAATTATTTTCTTTTTGATATTCTGTTTTATCTCTTCAACTAACCATGCAATTCATGATTTATGCCCAGTGTAGGCATATGTTGTTTAGAAAAAAATGTCAGTTTATGAAGGTGGAAAAAGAGGAAAATGTTCTCCACTATACAGTATGTGTACAATGGAAGTGATCATTATGGACGGTGTGAAAATTGATTTATGTCTATTTAGAAGCATTAGAATATTAAACAATGAAGTTAGCTACTTCCTTTCAGTTTTACTGTTGGAGTCGAAAGTACTATAAAGAAAATGTTTAATTATTTTTTATTTGTTTATTTATTCATTTTGTAAGGCTGCCCATCTCAAATTCAGACTTGAAAATAATACTTAAAAACAAGGGGGAAAAAAACACAGCAAAATTATAAATAACATATATAGAAGCTGTGAAAAAAACCCAATAATTAGCAAAAGCAGAATATTGGCTCAGCCATACATCTAATGTAAACGTGTAATATTATAGGTCATGAGTTAGACCCCAACCCTCCTGACCCTCTGTAAGAGCCTAAAGACCTAGCACTTCCAGTTAGCTTAGGGCTCCAATGGTGGAGTGTCACAGTAGAGGCAGTTGATCAATTAACAATAGATCCCACCTCCCCTCCCACCAATCTGCTCTCACCCTTCCTGTCTTTTAATTGGGCCGTAGTGTTTAGATTTTGTATTAACTTATTTATGTTTTTAGTTTATATAGCAATGTATGGCTGTGAAAGTTGGACCATAAGAAAGGCTGAGCGCAAAAGAATTGAGGCCTTTGAACTGTGGTGCTGGAGAAGACTCCTGTGAGTCCCCTGGACTGCAAGGCGATCAAACTGGTCAGTCCTAGAGGAAATCAACCCTGACTGCTCTTTAGAAGGCCAGATCCTGAAGTTGAAACTCAAGTACTTTGGCCACTTAATGAGAAGAAAGGACTCACTGGAGAAGAGCCTAATGCTGGGAAAGATTGAGGGCAACAGAAGAACGGGACGACAGAGATGGGGTGGCTGGATGGAGCCATTGAAGCAGTAGGCGTGAGCTTAAATGGACTCCAGAAGATGATAGAGGACAGGAAGGCCTGGAAGAACGTTGTCCATGGGGTTGCGATGGGTTGGACACGACTTCACAACTAACAACAATAACAATCTTTTATGATTGTAAACTGCCCAGAGTTACCTTGAGGTAAGATGGGCGGCCTATAAATTTTATAAAATAGATGACAGACAGACAGGTGTTCTGCACAACCTTAATCATACTGGAATAAGCCTAACACACTTAATCTCTCTCTCTCTCTCTCTCTCTCTCTCTCTCTCTCTCTCTCTCTCTCTCTCTCTCACACACACACACACACACACACACACACACACACACACACACACAAACACACTATTTAATTATCAATGATTCAAAAATATCAAATGATTAATCTCAAAATTTGGACTGAGTATAATGACTTGTTGTTAGTTTTATTCTTTGTCTGAAATTTCAAACCTGAATCGAATACGGAGAAGTTTAACCCAATTTTGCTGGAGATCCCTCTAACTATAGTTGGCTAGGAGTGGACTGTATTCTTTTTAAAACTGACTTTACTTGATGACAAGATAAATGAGTTAGTGAGAATGCAGTGAGCCCCCTGTGTGCCATTTCTGATATACTAGAACTCCTGCTAACTTATGTTCAAATTCTATTTACTGTGCAATGGCTCACTGATAGGAAAATTGATGCTCAGCATGTGATTTGGTATTTTCTACAAAGTGCAATAAAGATTTAATTCATTTGTGAGCTTACAGACCTCAGCCTCACATTCACAATCATGACGATGTTCTGAAAACACAAATGATAATTTTGGTTTTGATATAATGGAAAGGTCAGCTAGCAAAATACCATTTGAAAAACTTCTTTTATTTAAATACATACAGACAATCAATGTCTTTAGTGTATTTCACTGAAACCAAGGGCTTCATAGTAGAAATTGAAGTAAAGTACTTTAGAAATTGCAGGATGCTTATGACTATCTCTGACTATAACTCCCAGTTTAAATAACTATTATGAAATCTGAAATTACGATAAATCTTATTTCTTCTTATGTGTATGTTAATTTCAAAGTAAAAGCTGGGAATTTGCGGGGAAGAATATCACTGTCATGAAATACAACAATAACTAAAATTTTGAAGTGAAAGGTGACTCTATTTTCAGAATACTGAATGTGTAAAGCTCATTATAAGAGTCTAATCTAACATTATCTAAAAATAGTAGACTATGGGTTCTGTCCTACTGCCTCAGTTCCATATATGCTGAAGTCAGTGGTTAATAAGATTTCATAAGTTATTTAAGAGTAAACAAAAGTCACACTTTTTATATGCATGCCTGAAATGTTTTAATTGCATTGCCATTTAATTGTATTCCCCTTTTATTAATTGGTACCAATGTTTGAAACAATACCATACCTTTTTTCCACAGTCAAAACCACTATATCCACTTCTACAAGCACAAACATTTGGCTGGATACATCGGCCTCCAAACAGGCATTTTGGTTCACAAAGAGCTGTGACAAAACAACACATTTGTATTATTTCTAGACTCACACAGATGTAAATTAAAATGTTAAATCTGGTTTCCTTTGAATCACTTATGGCCCTCATCTTCATGTTTCCATATTTCCAGAAGCAAGTGCAAATGTGGCTTTTCTGTAAGGTCTTTGGGGTTAACTGTATTTAGCAATGTGACTTTTTATAATTCTATGACTTCTTAGCTTTGTATTCTTAGTTAATAATAACCATTGGATTTTAATATGACAATCATTCGAGATTATGCTGATACAGAAGAAGAGTAGGCTGATAAGTTTTATAATCAACTTCAATTTGAAATAAAAGACTCTGCAAGAAAGATGTGCTGTTTAGGATTGGAGACTGGAATACCAAAGTTGGAAATATGCAGTGATTCACTTAATAATAGTGGTTGTAAAGGTTGTAAAATGGGGCAAAATTCACTTAACAACTCTCTTACTTAGCAACAGAACTTTCAGTTTTGGTTGTAAGACAAGATCTGTAGTTGGATTTTATTGCTTAGGAAACCAAACTGAATCAGGTGAAAGACTTATTAATTTCTGCTCCTCCAATAATTTCTTCATAGCTAACACTATCTTCAAATGACTGAAACAACACCTCCATATATGGACATCACCAGATGAAGTACAACAAAACCAAATTGATTAAATTATTGGTAAAATGAAGTGGGAAGAGCCCAATTAGAGCTGACGTGCTGATTGTGAAACAAATTATGAATTGCTCATGTGCAATTCCAGGTTAAGCTAAGGAAGAAGGAAAATCAGTCAATTTCTCTGGTATGATCTTGAACATATACAATACCTGTTATTTTCAAGGAGAACCTCAGAAATCATTTGAAGTCCTGAACCTCACAGATAGAGAATCAAAAGAACTATGGAATGAACTTAGAGATGTCATTAGGGATGAATGTGACAACAAAAATTGCTAAAAAAACAAAAAAACAAAAACAAAACCAAAACAAAACAGAAGAAAGCAAACTGGATGTCAGAACAGAGCAGAAATTTCCAAGAGAAGCCAAAGCTAAGAAAGACAATCACCTTAGGAAAGAACTTAATAAAGAATCTGAGAAGATAAATTGTTCTCATTCAATGTGAGTCTCCTGGAGTGTTAGTCAAGGGTCCACTGTTATTAATGATGGCTACATGAATAATAATTCTACTTTGTGTAAGTGTGTGTTTGCAGAGAATAGTTTTTGTGAATAGAAATGCTTTATCTTATTATTTCATGTTTTCTTCTCCTTGTCATCCTATTATCTTGAGACAATGGTTTGAGTCATAAATGCTACTATGAGAAGGATACAAGTATTTGAGATGTGTTAGTTAAGAGTTCAGAATGACCTTTTCAGTTGCAGCAAATGCATAAAGGTATATTTGTAACAACTTAAAATGGGATAAATACAATAACAATGACAGCTATTTCTTTTTAAAATAGTCAGATTTCTGTGAAAAATGGAAGTCAGTGGAGTAGACAAGGATTGTGAAACTGAGCTGAACCTTTCTAATTACAGTAGCAACAAATGGATATGAACTATAGTAAAACTAGCTGCAGCTAAACTCTATTGACACTGATGGAAACCAATACTTTCCAAAGGTTTTTTTCTATTGTGAATTCTGCACTTTGCTGTCTTGCTGTATTAAAGTTCCATAAACCATCCTTTTTGCTGAAGTGTCCTTATTCTGTCTGAAACTGTAGCTGTCTGATTCAAGGAACTAACTGTCAAGATCTGGGAAACTGGTGGTATCCTGAGTAATTCTTTTTGGCAAAAGACTTTTATTTAAAATTTGCTCAAGTATATTAAAGAATTGCACTTTCAGCTGGTTGAACAATTATTCCTCTCCATGTTACTGACAGTTTTCTGGATTGCTTTTCCCCCTAAAAAATTAGATCCTACAAATTATGTGATCACTGTATAAGAATGCTTGTCTGGACTGCAATGATGCACAAATCAGGTTAAATCTGGATTGTGTCAGTGGAATTCATTATTTCACCAAAGTTAATTTATTTATATATATATATATATATATATATATATATATATATATATATATATATATATATATATATATATATATAAAGATAGATCTATCTGTCTGTCTATCTATCTATCTATCTATCTATCTATCTATCTATCTATCTATCTATCTTTGTATACAACTTTTTTAAATTGTTAGATGTATCTTTATCAAACAAGTAACTTTGTGTGAACTTTGGAATAGAGAATGATAGATCTTTGTCAGGCATTAATAGTTGCCAATCTGTGTGGTGCTAGAGCCACCTTTGATGGCTTATACTAAAACAGTGTGATAGAGATCTGAGAAAAATTCCTTTTTAGGCTCAATTCAAACTTGTAATGACTTTCTCTCCTGTTGTTGTACCTAAAATTATTTCATGCCATAAACCAAAGTGTTTTTTTACCAAGTACCTCAAGTAAATTATTTTTGTTAAGTTTACTTAACAAAAATAATGAGCTTACTTGTAAAACAATCTTTTTTAAAAAACACTTAAAAAAACAACCATTTTTTGATTAGTTGTTTCCCTGCTTTAATTGGGTTTCTTAGGCCATCGAATCCAACTATACTTTTCTCCTTGATATTTCTAATTTTGGCATTCCAATCTCCAACCCCAAACAGCAAATCTTGTTTGCATGTTCTGATGATTTCACAATGAACTTAATCAAATGTACAGATAGTCCTCAACTTACAACAATTCATTTAGTAAGGTGACCAACCATTCTCCTTTAGGGAGGACAGTCCTCCTTTTGTAAGTTCTGTCCTCCCTCAAAAAGTGTCCTCCTACATGTCCTCCTTTTCAATATTTGAAGACTAATCTGCAGGGCTTTTTCTTCTCATAGAATGCTCAGAACGGCGTTCTGGCATCTTTTTTTGATTTTTTTTTCAACTTTTGCATGAGCTGTGCTACTCCCGCTATTGGCTTTTGAAAGCCAATAGGAATTGCTGCTGAGCGTGCCAAAACACTCGGCTGGCAAACTTTGCACATGCAAGTTGTCTGTATTATTGTTGCAATGAATAAAATGTTTCTTTTATTTACGATATTTTTTTCTTCAATTTATTTGTGTCCTCCTTTTCATTGTAAAAAAGTTGGTCACCTTACATTTAGTGATGTTCAAAGTTACAACAGCACTGAAAAAAAGTGATTTATGACCACTTTTCACACTTGCTGCATCCCCATGGTCATGTGATCAAAATTCAGACACTTGGCAACTGGCTCATATTTATGACGGTCGCAGTGTCCCGGGCTCATGTAATCATCTTTTGTGACCTTCTAACAAGCAAAATCAATGGGGAAGCCAGATTCACTTAACAACTATGTTATTAATTTAACAACTGCAGTGATTTACTTAACAACTGTGGCAAGGAAGACTGAAAATGGGGCAAAATTCACTTAACTGTCTCACTTAACAAAAAAAACTACAGGACTACCTGTAATCTTTTACTGTGTTGAGCTTTCCCATGTTCATGCTTTCCATGTTCACACTCTTAATTCTATTTTTGCAGCTTCAAATTTTTCTGCTTGGCGACATCATCAGCAACCAAACTTTAATCTAGCCACATCATAAACCTCATTATGTAGCACCCTGAAAAGTCCTCAGGATATCCTCAGTAGTATCTTGGGTGTCACTTGACCCGAGCGGCCCATCACCCAGCATTATATTGCCAACAATTTTTGCATTTTCTATCATAAAGGTTTTTTTTTTTAGTAAATTACAGGAGTGGTTAACTATTGCCATCTCCCGCTCGGTATGAAATGATGCCTTTGCCATTGTCATTAAAATCATGTGCCTGCAGCATTGTCCTACATCACTGCTGTGCAATATAGATGCCTGTTTGCATTAGCAGAACAGCTGGGATGACCTTCACACCTTGAATCATCCTGCTGGGGTTATATACTCCAGGCATTCTTCACTTATCTCTCCCGATAGTGTCAGCTGCCTTGCGACAATGAGGTAGCACACAGGGTTTTGAGGGAAGGGGGAACTGAAATCGGGCAAGCATAACAACGTGATTTCATTTCAGCTTGACAGAGTGGAAGGTGGCATGGAGTTTGCTTGGATTTCATTAGAGTGTCTACAAGCGAACTGTTGCACCGTCTACCTCATACTTGAAAGGAACCTGTACAAACCTGCTCTGCTTCTGCACTAATAGATATTTTGATCTTAAAGCATCTATTTGGCTTCTCTGTCTCTGAACTGGAAAGGGAAAGCAAGTCATCATTTCTTAAAAAAAAAATTATTCTTTACATCAACATTTCTCAGAGCGACGCACAATAACAGCATGATCACAAAATAAAAGCGGCATAGACTGAAGGAGTAGTTGAAAGCAGCAGAAACTAAAAATATAAGGGATTGAAGTCTTAAAAACGGAAATGCTGCAGGAAATTGTTCTTTTTCCTACCACTGGGCCAAACAATCAGAAAGCACTTCAACTTGGATTGCACAGCTCTTCTGCTGCTACCCAAATAAGCACTCGAAACTTAAGAAGTGCTGCTGAAAATGAAAACCATCTATTCCATTTCAATCTCTAAGCTTGGAGTTGGAAAAGAGGGATGAAGGCTCATCAGTTTTGTTTCTCTGATTCTAAGGCCTTGCCAAATGTAGCATGTCTGTCGCATCTGCATGCTCCTTAGAGGAAGAGGAAAAAGGGGGAGGAGGAGGGGGGGAGAAGGAGGGGATAGCAGGAGCCAGCGAGGGGGATCTTTTTTTTTCTACTTTTGAGCCTGCCCAAAGAGGAATAATGGAATACACACTCTGTATTCTGCTCTAGCACTGCTTCTGATTGGCTGCAGCAAATTTCACAAGATCTGAACAAACAGGTAGGAAACCTCCATCACGATTTGTAATTTATTTCTTTTCTTGTTTTTTTCGCTTTAATGAATCTGCAGCAAAACCAAATTCCAGACTTTTCTGGTAAGCAATAAATTGCCCTCTTTTCTCTCATTGTGGAGTCCCATTAACGTATCTGGCCTAAAATAATGTAATATGTAATAAATAACCCTTTGAAAAGCCTATACTATTATCAGTCCATTAAAATAAACAAACAGGATGATGACATTTTCTTTGCTAATACGGTCTGCCTTTCCAAGCTCATTTAGATATATAATTTATTTACTAACGAAAGCAATGCTGGCAAGCTGTTTTCTGCATCTAAAAATATTAAGGTTGTAAATATGATTTATGGGATTGACCCTTATTTCAATTTCAGCAGTATTCTGCTAGAACTTATTTATTTCCTGCCTTCATAAAAGTTAAGGCAATGGGACTGTTGATTACAAGCCAGCTCCCCTTCATCCTAATTAGCAGTGGGTGCTTTTTTGACATTGCTTTGGCACAGAAAAAAGAGAGCAACCAATTTATAAGGCATTACTCCAAGAAGAATCCACATATCCTATTACTATTTTAATTGAATCTCAAGACCTAATCTTTTGGTGATATATATAGGTCCACAAAATCTTCATGGAATCCTACCATATGTTCACACAGTGGTGTTTAAATATATTACTTAAAGTTGGCTGGTGATAATTTCTGGAACAGAAATATGATGGGTCATTATTAAATTGTAGTTCACAAAAATCTGTAAGCATGATAATGAAATCCAATTACTATCAGTTGTTGAGGCTGATTGTTTTTATACACAGAGAAATGAAAAGACTGACTGGAATATGTTGTGCTATGCATGAGTAAGTGGAGGAGTGGCAAAGAAGAGAATCAGGTGGACTAAGTTTTTTCTTTGTTCATTCTCTCTCTTTGTACTCGAGAATAACTGGCTCAGAGAGATATTCTACCACTGGACTTGTTGGTGGATTAAGATTGCGACAGGAGTGAGTTTGGCTCAATTTGCTGCTTCAGATAGGGTCAACATTACATTTTGAAATGGAAAGCATGGCCTACAGAAGAGTGGGCTAAAAGAAGCTTCATTTACATGTCAATAAAACATAATAAAGTGTGCTTTAAAATGCATATTGGGGGATTATTCTGCATTGGATTAGTGTTATGCTAAAAGAGGGAAATTCAATGCAATAGAATGCACTTCTATCTATATTACCGGGAGGACAATTTAAAATTTTCAAAAGAAAATTAAAATTAAGCACATAATATAGTCAAGGGAAATTCTTGATGAATTTTTCAGAAATGTATTTACAAGTAACATTAAACCCTGGAGGAAAGCAGACATTATACTATATAGTCTTGGCAAAGACTACATTATTAAGCCAAGCTTCTTGTGCTGAAATTAGAATCAATAAAAAGACTTCCCCTTGTGCTGGCCAGAACATTAATGTAAATGACTATCATCACTGAGCACTTTACCTCAAAGAAATGAAGAGAAAAATCTAGAATGAGGTATATCAAAGGGGGCAGACCAGGAGAAAGAGACTTAAAAAAATTATAACGCTACTAGTTTGACATGTGAATGAAAGTAAGATGTTCCTAAGGGGAAATGAAAAAGTTAGTATATAGGTCTATGTTGCAGTAATATTAATCAGCAGAAGGGCACTGAGGTTAATGATCAGAATGTTTGATTATTCATTGTTTTAATAACTTCATAAGATGTTTCAAATAGAAGAGTAGATTCAATGTTCTCTCCAGCTGCACACTTTACAGTGATTCCTAGATTAAGAATCCTAGTTGAAACAAATAAGAGATCAGTATAAACAGCATAACAAAATTATCTTTCTATGGACCCACAAAATCCCTTTCTTTGAAAAATATATTTTTGGATATCCTATGGCTTCTGAAGTGAAACAAACGTAAGATATCTCTCTGTGGGCCATCAAAATATATATGTGGTTTTGTTTATTGTTTATTGAAGAATACTGCCAAGGACGGACAATAGACTGAAGTTGGTAGACATCAAAGAATGGGGCATATTCACTCAATAAAGAACACAATTTTCTGAATTACTACTATTGAGTAGTAACTCAATAGTAGTAACTGTGAGAGGGATCTCAGAGTCCTAGTGGACAATCATTTAAATATGAGCCAGTGTGCTGCAGCTGCAGCTGCAGCTGCCAAAAAAGCCAACACAGTGCTAGGCTGCATTAACAGAGGGATAGAATCAAGATCACGTGAAGTATTAATACCACTTTACAATGCCTTGGTAAGGCCACACTTGGAATACTGCATCCAGTTTTGGTCACCACAATGTAAAAAAGATGTTGAGACTTTAGAAAGAGTACAGAGAAGAGCAACAAAGATGATTAGGGGACTGGAGGTTAAAACATATAAGGAACGGTTGCTGGAATTGGGTATGTCTAGTTTAATGAAGAGAAGGACGAGGAGGGACATGATAGCAGTGTTCCAATATCTCAGGGGCTGCCACAAAGAAGAGGGTGTCAAGCTATTCTCCAAAGCACCTGAAGGCAGGACAAGATGCAACAGAGGGAAACTAACCAAGGACAGAAGCAACCTAGAACTAAGGAGAAACTTCCTGACAGTGAGAACAATTAACCAGTGGAACAACCTGCCTCCAGAAGCAGTGAATGTTCCAACACTGGAAGTTTTTAAAAAGAAACTGGACAGCCATTTGTCCGAAATGGTATAGGGTTACCTGCCTGAGCAGGGGGCTGGACTTGATGACCTCCAAGGTCCCTTCCAACTCTATTATTATTATTTAGCTCAGAGTCTTGGGTCAAGCACATAAAGGTAGGCACATCTGGGATCTTTTAGCATGTTATAAGTAGTCTCATAAAGTAGAAGTAATGATAATATTCTAGGATGATACTTTTTTTTGCCTATTCTAGATTTTCATTTTTTATTTAAACATTCTTACATAAAGTCAAGTATGTCCACCAATATCAGCATATACCGCATGGGGAATCCAGGATCTGCAGACTTTATATAGGTCACTAGTTGCAAAGACTGGTGTGATTTAACGTGATTCTGAGGCCACCTGCTTCTCCCTCATATTCTGTGATGTTTAGGTAGAGGGACTCTCATACCTAGAAGTGATATTCCTGATATAAGTTCTGGAATTACTAAATCTTGGCAGCTACATAAATTAATAGATGAGTCCTGGTTAAGCCTTGTATAAAGGAATGCTTCAAAAATGTAACATAATGTGAATTTAAAATGGTAGTAAATAGGTATACTTTTTAAAAACATGTAAAGGAGAAGAGCAGGCAGAGCTGAAGGGCTCTGAAGTCCAGCCTCCCCCCCCCTTGAATTCCATTGACCCTTATTCAGTGCCAATTCAGTGTAGACCATTAATTGACTAGATTCTTGTGTATAGGTTTGAATAAATCATCTATGCTGTAAAATCTATGCTAAACGGTCCTGATTCTTTGTGTCTGACATTATATAGTTCTGAAAATGTTCCTCTGTTTAATATTTGAAGTCATACTGCAAGGCTTGTTGCCAAAGGATGCTCAACCAACATTAATAGGAAGAGATTATTTTCCATCATAATGCCAACTTTAGGATTTCAGAATTATTACCGTTTATTCCAATGGGCAACATTTTTCAGTATCAAGCTTCACTGTGAGAATTTATGCGGCTTTATATATCAAAAAATAATAAGCAAAAAAACCCATTAAATTGATAGAACTTAAGAGATTTAGGCTATGTGACTCTTAAACATGATCACATGGTGCAGTTAAGGCAACAGTTTTAAATCGCACAATGACAAGAGCCAGGGTAATTAATTACCCTGAGGGCCTCAAGTAATTTTTTCTTTTATATATCCAGTGAGACAAAGATTAAGAGTACCATGGTATGGATATGCCATTAAACTACTGCTGTAGGTCGTAAAAAATGACTTAGGAGACCATAAGCTTGATATTCTATGTACAGGTGTTCCTAAGACTGGGTAAACCAATGTTGGACCATTCCTTTCCGTCAGCTCAAGCCACCTTATAGTTAGTATTTTTTTTGTAAGGAGAAGAAGAAGCTGCCTTAAGCTTCAGGAGAAATCATATTGTATCAAACTAACAAAAAGAGTGAAATGAAGATTTTGGTCATAAAAAAAAACTCTAAAAGAGCTAACCTCTATTTTTCCTGATCTTTGGCCACAGTTAGCTCTTGCGGCCAATATTTAGATGATTCACCTTGCTTAGATTAGTTAGTCTTCTCATTTTTACCCTTGTTATTTTTATGGTTGTGATTTTGCTATTTTGTATAGCAACAATTCTGATTGTTCAAGATAAGAGTGATAACGATCATGTTCAACTTAAAACACTTAATCTTCCTGAAAATGTCTTCTGTGTTCTGTGACAGAGAAAGTGAAAACTGCAGCACATATTGTTAGTAAGGATGACTTTTGCTTTCCCCTGATTGCATTGCAAGCTTTTTAACAAATTAATTCAAATCCAAGCGGTTTTCGGAAGATGAATTTTCACAAGGAAATTTGGGGGCTAATTATTGGAGCCATGAAAGTATTTAATTCAGTGAACATAAGAGGGATGCTGTGGACTGTACTTTATATTTTAGGACTATGAAAATCCTTTTGACAAAGATGCTTCTGGACACATTGGAGGGCATGCAAAGGCTATCTCTTTGATATGTTAAATTAATGGCATCTTTCATGTGGCTTCTTTGGAAGTTACCTCTGGCTATCTCTGTGGGTGCATGCACAGCCATTTTGCCTAGCACCAGTGGAATCAGCCAGAAGCAGCCATGCAAGAACGGAAAAAAGATGTGCCTGTTTTAACAATTTCAAATTAAACTTTTCGTATGCGCTACCATACGCTTCTTTCACAGGATTTCTCAGCAGTAATATGCATCGTATCAAACCATAAGCGGAGTTATTGAGAGAATTCAGTCCTAGATAAGGTGGCAGCAGAAAGTAAAAAATGTTGGGATTTCTATTAGTATGCTGTCATTTATTTTCAACAGAAGAATTATCTTGGTCAGCAATACCGATGCTCATGACTTCTCTGTGTCTTTTCTGCATAGTGTAATAATGAAATTACATTTTACCAATCCAATATAACAAATTGTAAGCATGTTTAACTTGATTTGACTTATGTGAGTAAAATGGAAGAAGGAAATGTCTTTTCCTTGCTCATGCTTAAAATTCCTATCAGGCCATTAAAACTATGAAAAATGACTTCGGAGAAAGACTGGTTGAATATAATAGGCCTTGTTTCTGAGTATAAATATGATTGTTTATTCAGGGCACATTGAAGAAAGTTCTTCAAATTAAAATTGGAGCTAGCAGTAGGTCTAACTTAGTCTCACTGTACTTAATAGGGCTTACTTCCAAATAGACAAACATGATATTAAACTATAAAGTTATCACTTAAAACTGTGCCTCTACAAGAAAAGAAAGAACCATATATTTTGGGTTGAAAAAATGAAAGAAAAAACTAGAGCAAAGATTTTAGCCACATCCTTTGTGAAATTGGTTTTGAGAAATGGTATACAATTTGAGGTAATGTATAATGAAATTAGTAGAACTTTTTGAAAAAAATCTTTACTGAGGATATGCAACTTTAGTAGACTGTTAGAATGGCAGGGTTTGTGAAAAAGACATCAGTTAATTTACAACTACTATTTGATATAATGGATAGTAACTGTAAATTAACTGATGCCTTTTTGATAAACCCTGGCATTCTAACACTCTACTTAAGTTATACAAATTCCACTAATTTCATTCCTCCAGGGATAGAATGTATTCTGCAGTATTAGTATCTTTAGATGCAGGAAAAGGAAATTTCAATTTGGCTTAGATCATTTTTTTAACAGAAGTGACGATTAAATCAGGTTTTCTACAGGAAAATATTTGATTTGATTTGTTATCTGCCACCTTGTGCCAAAGTAATAACCAACTCCTGCTTAAGTGGGGGGCTGGACTAGAAGACCTCTAAGGTCCCATTCTATTCTATTCTATTCTATTCTATTCTATTCTATTCTATTTTATTCTATTCTATCTTGTACATTCACTGATGATCATCTAACTAAGACTAGTATGGCATAATTTAAAATTTCCAAATTCTACAGATTTCTAATAAGACAGTTTTCATTTCAAACCAATGTCTCAAACTTCTCAAGAAAGTCTTGAATGTAAAAGCCAATAAACTGGAATCATCTATAAATTCACCTAAAACCTACAGCAGGGTTAGCTCAATTCCATGTGCTCAAAAATGTAGATCCCAAACATTCTTACACATTCCAGTATTTTTCTTATTTAGTATTTATTAATTGGATGGAAGGAAAGGTAAAAAAAAAAATGTGTAATTCATTTTTGACAAGAACTTATCAAAACATTAATCCAGAAACAAAATATAAATTGTGTTATTTGTTTATTCGAAACATTTTCACACTGTTTCCCATTAGGAGAAATCCTGAGGTAGTTTACAATGAGAGATGATGATGATGATGATGATGATGATAGGGGACAAAGCCAAACAGACAAATTTATTCATCATGGCAAAAGCCTTTGAATGCTTAGCTCTTGAACTGCTAAATTTCAAACCCAATCTAATTAACCATATTTATGATACTGAGCTGGGATTGCTACTTTTTTTTTCCTACTCATCTTTAACAGCTGCAAGACAAAATAGCATAGTCTTCTCAATCCTAGAAGCAGTGGTACCTATGGGATCTGACTTATTTTATATCAAAATGTGTTTTTTTTAACTCAGCCATATTTCCATTTTTTTTCATAAACAATATGAACATAACTTTGTCTTCTTTTTTTAAAAAATAATATGGAACAAAGCAAAACTGCATCCATTCATAGGCAGAACAAGTTTTTTAAACAGAGACAAAAGCAGACTAAAGACAATTATATTCAAAAACTACTTACGAATTTGGCATAGGAGGCCTGCCCATCCTTCTGAGCATTGGCAAACATTAGGCCCTATACATTCACTTCCATTCATGCAGCTGGGTAAACACACAGCTGAAAAATAAATAAATAAAGGTGAAGAGAGGAAATAAGATCTTTATAATGGCCCATGAGTTCTAAGTCACTTTACTAAGTGAATGTCGTCTTAGCTTCCTATAATTATTTTCAAAATAGCTTGATCTCAAAAGAGCTTAATGAGCATTTTTCATGAGGCTATTAGCATTCTGAAATGTCCATGATTAGCAAGTTCCCCCCTTAATCTCTGCTACTCTGACTTCTAGTTTCATCATGGATTTGCTCCAAAGGCAGATTCCCTAGTCATTAAATTTTCATTTTCTATTAGGTCCTGAAATCCTTAATTGATTGAGTGATTAACAGAGTAACCCATTAATTTCAGATTGAACATGAAGATATTAAATGGTGCTTTAATCAGATCAGTGCCCTTTGTAGGATGCTGAGTGGCAGAGCTGTTGCAAAGTAGCCTTGTTTACCATGTAAACAATCTTTTAGGCAAGGGCAGTTGCTTAAGATTTTTTTAAAAACCATTATTTGCATATGATATCCTCCTTCCCTGGCTGAGAGATCATCAAAAATTCATTATGACACCAGCTACCCAAAGCTTAAATGACTGAGGTGAAGACAAAAACAGACAAACAAACAAAAACAGCCATCTAACCTTAGAAATGTTCATATTCGGACATGTGTGTTTCTTTATTACTTATTAAACCAATTTATAAACTGACCATCGCAAAATAAACAATTCTGGCTGGCATACAACAGAGCTAAACTCAGTTAATAAATCAAAAACTATAAAAATCAAGCTAAAACAAAGAGTAATAGACAAAGGGAAGTTAAAATAGCAGAGCTACCTCTGCTATTCACTCATCTCCCAGTTTCCCAGGCCTGCAGTTGCCTAACAGACTGACAGTTTTTTTGCCAGACAGAAATGAAGGACTTTTATTTTTACACTGGGAAGCCTAAAATGTTGTATTAATTTAAATGACCAAAACATAGCCCTGTTCAAAATCCTGAAAAAGCAAAACTAAATAATTAACTTTAAAACAATTACAATTCATGCTGGTGCACTTGAAATGATCAACAAATAGCATCTTTGAATCAAAAGAGATTCAGACTCACGCATACTACAGTGTTTTCCTTTCCAGCCAAATGGGCAGTCACAAACATTGGGCCTGCTGCATCTCCCACCATGCATACACATCGGATTGCAGATACCTGCAATGTCACAGAATTAAAGACAGGTGTCATGTGAAGAATAGTCAAAACTTTTTTCTTTTTCTAAAGTAGGGTATGTCTCTCTCTGTGTGTGTCTGTGTGTGTGCAGTTTCATAATGGCAGCACTTTGCATAATTAAAAACAAAATGTAATTTGAGTGTGAAGAGCAGTCTTAAAATTTGGGGATTTGCAAACTTTAGTAAATCCTTCTAGAATCTGCTGAAGTCCACTGTGTGCAAGAGACATTTCAAGGAGCATTCAGTAAGAACTGCCTTGCCAAAGGAACGAGACAAACATTAATTACAACAATTCTTGAATAAGCAAGCAGGAAATCTTTGGTGGCAGCTATAAGGCAGGCTAATACCATTGACTACTGCTGATTGCCAAATTCTTGTTAAGACCATTCCCCTCCTGATTAGAAAACATATTCTCAAGCATTCATCTGGATCAGCTAGAGGTGATGGAGAATTGATTAGTTTCACACGATTCAAGAAAGCTTTTGCATTTTATCCATCAAGAATAACTGACAAGATAAGGTTAGAACTGCCAATTATTTTTTTTTTTTAGATAGAAAAACAGATTCAACATTGCTTTTAAACATTTATTTAAAGTCTTTCTTTGGACAATGAGATCAATGGAGAGTCTAGTGTCTGGGGATTTGATGAAATGGCCACAGCCAGCTATATCTACCTTCACTAAATTAATGCGCCGGAAATTAACTTCTAAAAGAATAAACTGGAAACTGACAGATGATAATAAATTAATAACTTGATTGCGTCCACATTTATGTAGAAGATTTAAAAATACTTATAAGACTAAGACTACTTTATCTAGGATGCAAACAAGCAAGCACACAACTAAATGTCAGCAACAAGGTGCAGACAACCCTAACTGTTGATTGCCATCTAGTGATCACTTTGATTTTATGCAGCCCAGATATGGTAGGTCTGTTTAAAAATGCATGTGTAGCATTGTAACCCTACAACACCATCCTACTTATAAGATTGTAGCATCTGTCTCAAACAGTAAGTTATCTGAGAATCTGGAAGACAGTAGTCAGTTAAACAAGCCATCAGAAAGTCTAATGGAAGTTCACATAAGTTTCATATATAGATTTCAAATGTATTTTTTTTAAAAAAAAAAATCATTCACACATCTGACTAGCTAGTAAACTTTTAAAGCAAGTGTGTCAAGCTGCCGGCCTGCAGGCCTGATGCATCATGCCGAAACCATGCCCACCTCACTGCCGGTAATGGAAAAAAAAATCACAATACGTTGTGACACGTCACATGACATTGCGAGTTTGACACCCCTGTTTTAAAGCTTTCAACTATTTTTTAAATAACTGTTGTTCTTTATTGACCTCATTTGAATTCTAACATAAATCTATGGTTTTCATGTAGAAGATGGTATAGTGAGATAATGCTGGAGGACTGGCCATAAACCATGAAGTTTTGCTACACTGGCCAATGGTTAGAATCAATCAAGACCAATTACTGATGTCCACATTCTTCACTTTAGATTACTATCCTATTAATTTATTTTGAAACGGAAAATTAAAAATTATTTTGAACTAGATTTTTATTTTTTTATATAAATATTTTATTAATTTTCTAATTTTCTAATCATGAGTACAACAACGTGTTGTCCGGGTCCATTGGTAATACAGTGGTATTACATATTAACTTTCTCAGTCTAGTTCCAATACTACACCGTCCAGTGTTTCCTTGGTCCTATCTTCTTCCGGTGGTATGCATTTTTCCACTCTGGGCAAATACAATTCTTGTTACTGTTAATACATATACAATTAAATATAGACATCTTCATCACATTTTTCTGGTATTATACATAATATCAGTAGTTTCAGTTTATAATATCTTTTCTAGCCAGAACATATCTCAATTGTATTTGCACTTAAAATCCATTTGCTCAATCAATATTCTGTTTTTCCTGCTTTTTTAAAATTTTAATTTCCCATCAATGTTTAAAATATCTCTATAATTTTATATTTTTAATAATTTTCTCATAATAAATTATATTTGTTTAATCAAAAGCTTCCCTTATTCAAACCCTTTTAAAATTTTCTTATTTCCGATCTCATAACAAAGTTACAAATCCTAGTTACAAATCCTATCCTTCTAATTATAATACTTTTATTTCTAACAGTTATCTATTTTCTTAATCATATTCAAACATCTGTTTAATAGTGTAATATCCCATTTAATAGGTCAAAACCTCTGTTTTCTTCAGTCTTACTCTAGCTTTCTTCCTTTGCCCAATAACTTTCTAAGTCAGTGCATTTGAATCATCAAGTAATTCTTCCTGTTTTTTATATATTGTTTGGAATGAGGAAGATAATTTGAAGTATTTTTGGAAGAACGTTCAACCAATTTATATTCATTAAACAGCCTCCATCCTTCTTCAGTTTTTCTTTTCATTTCTTGTTTGTCAATATTCAGCATTTCTCCTAACAGCTTCATCATCTGTTCAATCAGCTCTTCTTCCTTATCCTCAAATGTGTTCTGAGATCTTGACAAGTAAAATATCTTTTCCATTTCCAGTGTTATCACTGCATCTTCTAATTTTTCATTTGTCTGTATCTGTCTGTTAATTCCTTCCTTTAGGTCCTCCATCTTTGGATCCGTTTCTTCTAATGTTCCTTCTGTTTTCTGGCTTACTAGTTCCTTCTTTGTAGTCATTGTCTGATTTGTAAGTTTAGGTTAGAAAATTGTTCTTTTATCTCATTTATGTTTATTTCTCATCATGAAATAAAACAATTGTCTCTTGAATTGATTTCAACATAGAAATAATTTATTTCTGAGATTGATTAACATTTTCTTGCTGCTATATCAAGCTGGGACAAGTGTTAAAGATTTTTTTTACCATTTGCGGCTAAGTATGGAACACCCATTTCGTTTTTTTATGTAGTCTTTATAGTCCAATAGGATCCCCAACCCAGATAAGCAGCCCAAGAGTTTTTTTTTCCATTTTCCCAGCTACAGTCTGTAAAAATGAAAGTTTCCAGGAACAACAAAGAGTCTTATCTAAGTCCGGGCTTCAAGTCAAGTTTCCTTTAAGTATAATAAATTGTAGTGCCATGATTCGCCACTAGATGTCCTGACACCATCTTCCAGCTTTCCAAATCCAAGCCTATTTTACAGACTTTCAAATATATTTTTTTAAAAAGTCTCAAAGGTACTTTTAGTCCCCAAATTTCAAAGCTATATATCTGTATTAATTCCAAATTGATCTTGTAGTTTTCTCTATTTCCCCCCAAAGCAATTAATTCACCGCTTTTCTTTTCCTGAGGAAGCAGGGCAAAAACTTCCCTTCCCTCTCTCATCGGGGAGGATTCTTTGCTTTGGGCATTCTTTTTTTTCCAGGAAAGTAGTATTAAGGTCATAAAAATAGAATAAAATCTATTTTGAGCATCCACATTTCTCAAAAATTGGTAGTTAGTGCTCATCTTTGGTTGTCAGCAGCTTCTGACTGGCCACATGAATGTAGCCAATCTTTCTCCTGCTGGTTTGGGGGGCTTCCTTGGTTCCAGAGGAAGGGCTGCCACCCCTCCATGATCAACAAGGGCCCCCTCCTTCTTTGTCACCTCTCTGGGGTGACTTTTTAGGGTCCCTAGCAGGGCAAAATCAAACATGGAACACAGAGCCCCATCTTCCTGTGTCCATTATGCTGCAATGCCTAATCGGAAGTCCACTAGATTTTTCTATATTCTACTTATAAGAGCAGGGAAGAGAGCAAGAGCAAATGAGGCAAGCTTTCGATATAATTCATTCCCCAACTATGCAATGCCAACAGTTTTTTAATTGAGAAGAGTTCTGTCTTTTCCTAATAAGAGCAACTTTCAAAGTTCTTCCTCTGGGAAAAAGGTCATACTTGTCAAATTCAATTCTCCAATCTCTAGCTGCCTAATATAAATAAAAATCAAATTAAACTAACACTGGCTTTCGGAATGAATAACTATTCTTTATTAAAATGTGCATGGTGTTATTGAACTCATGAGCTGCAAGGTAATTCTGAATTTTTCCTTGATTTCATTGTGATACAATTTCTGTATTGTCTGTTGCTTATCATTATATAGTGTTTTAATGGTCTCCTATTAACTATTACTTTCATTTACATGTAATGTGCCTTTCATTGCAACTGTCATCACTGCAACGATTATTTGTATAACACAGAAAACAGAGCTGTTTTTTTTAAAAAAAACCATTCAAAATAAATGACCTATAAGAAAAAATAACTTTACCATAATAAATGTTCCTAAGTATCATTTATTAAGCAGATGAGATACTGACAATTATATTTTCCATGAAATATTTTACAATGTTTACTTCTACTTAAAATCAAAAGTATTAAGAATCATTAATATTTACTGGTGCATTGCTGCAACAGCTGGAGAAAATATTCACTATTTATTGATTTCAGGGTCTCGGTTGAATTAGTGCTTTGGATAAGTTGAAACATTTCCTTAATCTTCCTAAATATTTCCCATCCTTTTTCAATGTTTTTCTGATTATTAGCTAACCTTTTTCTCCAATTACTCTGGGACACTATTTGGTTCTGGAAATGGTGACATGAGTAATCACAGCCATTTGGCAAACACAGTGATATTATAATTATCTATGTTTATGAAATGATATTACTAATGCAGGGATATTTGTTAACCAATCCCAACCATGAGTCAAGCAGAACAGAGAAAGATGGGGGAGAGCTGGCTGAATAGGTAGAAACCCAACATCATTGATTGAATTCTCCAAGGATAGCCATCTCTGTGTGTCTTTACTGGTCACACATAGCTGCTGCAAGCACTGTCACGACTTCAGACTGCTAATACTTTTTCTTGCAGTTGGGGGAGGCACATCTTCAGCTAAACAACCAGCCAGGTTATTCCACCAAAGTAGTGTTAATAAGGCCCAGAAGCACTGCAGTTCCTTGGGTGTAGTGCAAAGCTACAGAACTGCCCAACCCCATATAAGATAGTCCTTGACTTACAACCACAATTGAACCCCACATTTTTGTTGCTAAGTGAGACGGTTGAGTTTTGCTCTATTTTCAACCTTCCTTACCACAGTTGTTAAGTAAATCACTGCAGTTGTTAAATTACTAATATAGCTGTTAAGTGAATCTGGCTTCCCCATTGATTTTGCTTGTCAGAAGGTCACAAAAGATGATTACATGAGCCTGGGACACTGGAACCATCATAAATATGAGCCAGTTGCCAAGCATCCAAAGTTTGATCATATGACTCTGGGAATGCAGCAATAGTTGTAAGTGTGAAAAACAGCCATAAGTCACTTTTTCAGTGCCATTATAACTTTGACTGTTCACTAAATGAAAGGTTGTAAGTGAAGGACTGCATTCATTCATTCACTCATCCATTCATGCAATTTCTATAGTCACCCATAGGACTATGCTTCTTGGCAGACATGACTGATTCAACCCCAGATTTTATGCTTAATGTTGCATGACGTTAGAATCACGAAGCTTCTGAGATTTTGGCACCTTTGTTTTCAGTGCCTTCATTTTTATTACTGAAGTGGTGCATCTCATCATATGTAGCAGTACTGATCCAAACATCCTAAGCTTGATATTACTCTTCCAATCACCATTTGGGCCAGATGTGGTATTTCAGCATTTAATGTAAGAAATTAAGTGTGGAATCCTGTACAGAAAGAATTTTAAATCATTTTTCTGATCTCCGTTATAAGCCTTTTGTCTGAGCTATTTCAGAAGAACTGAAGGTCCGTGCACTTAGCTAACCTTTCCCAAAACTATAATTTAGATTCTGTTAAGCCATAGTACAATGATTACCTGTCACTGCATCACCTGAATAATATAGGAGATAAGGGAAAAACAGGACTGTGCTGCTGTGCTGAGTTGGAAGATATTGTTTTAAAAACATTGGATTTCCCCCCACCCCAGAAGGCTGGTAAATTGACCTCAATAATCTATCCCACCTGCAAGAGGCTTGCTCTAAGCAATATATTCTAGCCAAACAATTAAATATATCAAATGCAGCTCCCGGGTGCTAATGCACCCCCAAATATTGAATAAAGGGTACAACAGAAAGATAGCACAGCAAATATTCCTGAATTATTTTCAACAGCAGTGTTCACATTCCTTCAACAGAGAATTATTTGAGAAATATATCACAATCGTGGGGTTTCTAGCTCAGCTATTTAATTTTAATATATTTATCATTTTATGTAATTTACGTTTTTGGTATCTTTGTCAGAAAGGAGAATATTAAAATGAATGATGCATTTTAATTGAAAGTACAACAAAAAACACCAGACTTGGAACTGTTAATTAACAGCAGATCAATACTAACCATCAGGGCTTTTTTTGGTCATAGAATGCACGGAACGGCGTTCTGGCGCCTTTTTTCAATGGAATTTGTGGAACTAAAAAAAGTTCCAACTTCTTGAGAAAAAAAAAAGATCTCACAAGGAGTTGAAAGGTCTGATTGAACTTTTTTTAGTCCCACAAAGTCCATTTCCCTGCAGCAGAAGAGAAACACGTCAGAGCTGAAAAGCAGGTTAGCAACTCCTGTTTTTTACTCAACATGTCCTTAGTCTCTTTAAGCCTCTGAATGGCCTCCTGGGGAGAAGGCCTCTTCCCGCCGCCTTTCTCCCCTGGGCCAATCCCGAACAACTGCCCCAGCAGCCCGGACATTGCTGGACCTTGCGTGAGGAGAGCGACTGACCTAGAACCCCAGCCCAGAGGAAGTAAGAAAAACGGTGAGGGGAAGGAGGGTCTCTAGAAGATGCTGTGGTTGCTCCTGAGATGCTGAGATAGAACGTGGCGGTGAAAGGTGATCCCTACGGTCCCCTCCTGCCCTCAAACTGTCAATCAAGTTAGTTGGCTGCACAGGCCAAAGGCCCAACACTGACCACTCTCTTAGACCAGCCCTTGGCAATACATCAGCCCCAAGCGCCCCCCCCCGACTGACTCACGGCCCATTGTAGAACTGCCCCCAATCCTATATGTCACTCATACAGCTATGGCAACAGCAGTAACCCTGCCCACCTCCGTCTTCCCTCTTGGCTCAATGGGTATAAATAACCAGCAAAGTCTGCCAGGAGTTGTAGTGTTGTTTGAGAAGGGATGCTGTTGCATAAATATGCTTAGACACACAGTATTATTGTTTTGTCAGTTCCTGAGTCATTGTAATACCCGCCCATCCCATCCACCTTAGCATGGCAATCCTTGGGAGGGGAACAAAAGTTTGCGAATCAAGGAATAGCCTGGCGGGGGGGGGAGAGGGCTGAATTCTGGCACCTTTTTTCTTACAAAAAAAAGCACTGCTAACCAAGATATAATTTCTTCATATCTGAGTCTTTATGAATGTTTGAAATCATATTTATATAAATGGATTACTTTTTCCTTTAAAGAAAGTTGATCTCTTCCAATTTACAGCATTGTAATAGATCAGAAACCACAATAACAAATTGATACTTTACATTAAAAACTTATATTGGAGTCTAAATGGAGTAAACCACGCCAAAGAGAGTTGGGACAAATATGCTCATATTGTTATGGAGACTAGCCCAAACAAACGCACTGCAGAATAAAAACCCCTTCATTGAAGGTTGTAGACCATAATTTACCATACTGGTTTAATGTGGATTGAAGGGTCCTTAGTGCTCTCTGAGCATGCTTGTTTTCTTGCAGACATTTCATTACCCAAACTACAGTGAGCATTGATAATGTTACATAGTTTGGGTAATGAAACATCTGCAAGAAAACAATCTAGCTCAGAGAGCACCAAGGACCCTTCATTTCAAACCTGAGCTACAAATATTCTTCTTTGTTGGTACTGTTCTGTTTCTTGCTGGGTCCAGCATTGAAGAGGCAGGAGTAGTAAAACAGGTATTTCTCTACTGAAGGCAAAACAGAACTCAGAACAAGATGGCTCCGCCCCTATTTATACATTCAGCTTAGGGCGGTGTCAGCCAATGAATGCAACATATTCTCCCACTCAAATGCATCCCAGTCAGCCGTTGCAGACACCAAGTCTGGCTAGCAGGCCACGTGGTCTGCTAAAGGTCTCAGTGCAGCTTCCTGCACCTGTTCCCAGTTTAAGCTCAGTACATTACAGGTACTAATATGAACTGGTAGACAGATGTTTTCTGATTTTAGCCTGGGAGAAACTGTCTGACCCAAAGTGATGTAGTTGATTTAGACAATACTAGAACCTGGATCTCCCAACAGTTAAATGCTTTCTATCTGGATTGCTCTCCATATATATCAATTTTTAAATTTTGATTTTACAATCCTGGGAAACTATGAGTCCACAATTAGTGAGCCCTGGACTAGTGGCAGATCTCTTTCTACTTCTAAATAAGCAAGTGTTATCTGAGTGATTCTGTACTAATCACAATTTTTTTAAAAAATATTTTCCTGAAAATGAGAGACATCTGGTTTAGAAACAGGCTTCTTTACTGAAATATATATTCGAATTAGGACAGCATTTGAAGAATGCTCAGGAACTTCCATTGCCCCAAAATGTTACAGTCAGTTTTTATTTGGAATATATTGATTGGAATAACTGATTTTGATTCCATTAGTTTCATTATTCCGGGCTAAATTTACTGTTCTAATCTTGAAAGAAGCATCCTGTAAAGAATCAGCTGTTTCTTTTTCGATTTAGTTTATAACTGATTCAAATGTTACCTTTAGTGTCAGGGAATTTTCTTTGATATTTAATCTAAAGCACTGACACTGAAAAGGAGACTTTTTGGTTGTTTAGAATATTCTGAATTATCATTTCAAAAACTTATATGGCTATTAAGCTTGGTTTTCAATAGATATGTATGCTATGTTGACCTAATTATTCAATATTTCAAAGTCAGAAATGACTAATTTTTAGTGCACAATAACATATAATAAACACAATGTATGTGGTGTGCATTGTTGTTGTTTTTTTTACCAATCTAAGCAGAAAACATTGCCAGGTCTTTCCTCTATAAAGCTGGGGGTAACATAGCGACATGTAGCCAAATGGGAGATGCTTATCCCGCCTTTAGCTTTTTAAGAGGGCAATAAATTGAAGGAGTTGTTTCTGCTGTGTGTGGAGCCTAAATAATGAAATTTTCAGTAAAATGGATTATCTAGGGAGGCTTCATGCATTACCATGCATTTTATTGCTAATCCTGGCATCCACTTCAGTTTGGTTCCAAATGTATGGTAGCATAGTCATAGTGTGACTATTTCTTAGTAAGCACCCAGGGTCAAAACTCTGCATTTCAGGTGCCAGTCAATCTGAGAAAGTGGAATTTAGATAACATACTATATTTGTCTACACCTACATTAAACATACCCTTTTACTCTCAATGCTATTTTTTTTTTACGAAAAAATTATAGATGATAGAAGCAAGAGGAAAGATATGGCTGTCTCAAACTGTAGCAGCTGGTTGAAAAGCCTAAATAAAGAAATGGCATAATGAAGCAAATTTATTCTGATTAATTTTTAAACAAATTTATAGTACAGGTAGTCCTTGATTTACAACCATTCATTTAGTGACTGTAACACAAGATTAATTATAATGATTGTCATCAGTCACTCTCAGGCATCCAATAAATTTAATCTGATCATAAGAACTGTATTGGTGATTATTTCCTGCCCACTTTAGAAAGATGAATCTGATGAATATCAAAACTCAAAAGGAGAAATTTCCCAAGATTATGACTAGGTAGACACTATTTTACACAGAAAAAGTAATCCCATTTTAGGGAAGCAAGATAAATTGGCTTTGGATTTATATCAAAGTATTTTTTTAAAAAAAAATTCAATACACTCAGAAAACAAAACCCCAAACACTGAGCATAAGAAAGCAAGTAACAAAATAAAAACATTATAGAAGAGTAATATACATAATGGTATCTAACTAAAAATCAAAAGTATCCACCAAGTAGATAGTCCCAAAATTAGATCCAAATCCTTCCTATAATTACTTTTGGACAACAATTGGAATTCCAACTGATAGTTCTGTAGACAAATGAACTAGCGGAGGGGGGGGGAATTCCTCAGGAGCACTAATAGAGCAAACCATTAGCAAATGAGAATGCTCTCCTTGAAAGACAACTATAATATTAACAAAACAGCTGACAAAAGTAAAAGACCTTTTGCATCTTCTTCTTCTTGTGCCATATCCGTTATCAGACATTGGCGATCATATTGGTGATCCTGTTTTTATCAGCAGCCGCACAAAAAAGTGCTGCTGAGTTTTGTCCAAACCAGTCCCTTAGATTTTGAACCCATGATGTTTTTCTTCCGCCTGGACTTTGTTTGCCTTCAATCTTTTCCTGGAGGATTAAATGGAGTATGCTGTATTTTTCTGGGTGTCGCATCACATGTCTGAAATATTCTAATTTTCATTTTTTAATTGTTTTGATGATTTCCCTTGGCTTTCACAGGCAGCTTATCACCTCCTCATTTCTGATCTTGTCAACCCAGCTTATACGTAACAGCCGCCTGTAAATCCACATTTCAAATGCTTCTAGTCTCTTCAGGTGGCCTTCTGTCAGAGACCAACTCTTTACTCCATAGAGCAGGATAGAAAAAATATAGCATCTGACAAGCCTGATATTCAGTCTTAGGCTTATGTCATGACTGCAGAAGACCTTTTTCATTTTGAAGAATGCATAGAAACACTTTTACAGAATATTTCAAAGAACATCCTTTTTCCCCTCTTTGACTTGCTTTCTTATTTTATTGTTGGATTAAGAATTGGGCTGAAAAGCCCCACCTATGCCTTTCTTCCAGGTAAACCCAGACTTTTAAAGAAGAAGGGGGATCAGAGATTCCACTGTGAAGATTAGCTTGAGCTGCAATTTTAATAGCAGATTCTCATGCAAGCCCCTGCAGAAGAAAGATCAAATTTCAGATGAAAGGGAGCATTTATCACATCTGGCATGTGAAGCATAGCTCTTTACAATTTAGTTTGGATTCCTTCTAAAGCTCTTAAACCTTTATACTAACAGAGGTATGTCACAGAGCAAAAGGCTGAGCATGGAGACTCTGAATAATTTCACTGTATCAAGTACAAATGTACGGCCTCTGCAGCTAGCAGAACAGCTTTGGGCCTAAACAGCGATGATCCTTCCATGCTGAAAATGGCTGGAAAAGGCACCCAGAAGTACTTGGTGCCTAACTTGTTCAATGATGGTATAATTTGCCTTCCTATTATGATTACAATTAATATAGCTCTTAGTAAACACAAGCACTTTAGGTTTGTTATAATTAACAGTCATTTTTTTTCTTTCTTACAAAATGGGGTTGGCATTTGAAAAGTCTGCCCCAGGCCAGCCTGTGACAAAACTCAATTATGAGCATGGAAAAAGAGAGGTACAGCTTTGTTTGCCAACCCTGAAGGATAAAATGAATAAAATCAATTAAAGAGGAGGGGACTGAGTATTTAGCCTTACTTGTTTTTTTTTCTTTAGCAGCATGGTGCACCTAACATGAATAAATAATGATTAATCAAAGTACTGGGTGTTCCGTAGGGACTTGTTGTTGTTACTTTTCCCCATCATGTCTCTTCTCTGTCTGCCACCTTCAGATAAATAAAGACAGCAGAGAGACAGCTTTAAAGGTAATCTAAGTACTTCTTCACCAAATGATGCATTGATTGAGCTCCCGTCCAGACCGAAAGTTGGCAACATATTATATTGAGTCAGCCCGTCAACAACTTTCTTATATAGATGCCTGGATTTTAATTTACTAATAATGCTCAGGAGGCTGTTTGGACATAAATTGGTCAGGCCAATTTACTACCTTTTTAAAGTTAGAGATTGATACTAGCCATGAATCTGAAAGGACAGGTCAATGAGGTAATAGAAGATAGCTAGTATGCTAGCCCACCAGTCAAAATTTGCTTTTTAGTACGGTTCTGTCAAGATTAAATTCCCTTCCCCTTCCCTCAAATGACTTTATTATTCTTTAGTTCTGCTATGAGGACAGATACCTCAGAAACAGATAGGGAAGACCAACCAAATAAATGTTTTATAGCCATCACCAAATATGTTAGTTCTGAATAGGCTCTATCCATGTCTCAGTTGAAATCAGCATCCTACCCTAGAGGCATTTTTGGCTGAAGAGTAGTTCAAAAATTGCAAAAAACAAAAGAAAATATGTGGAATATTGATTGTTTGTTGCTTCAACTAGCTTCTTCTAATTAATAATTTCTTTTTTTTAGTTTTCCTTTTTTCAGTAGTGTCTTTCAATTTTTCTTTAGATTCAATCCAATAATCATATTTTTTCTGATAGCCTTAGCTTCAGGGCATTGAGAGACTACAAGGAAGCTTAAAAAATGGAAAGTGGCTATTGAGTATTCTTAATAACAACAATAACAATAATAATAAAGTTGGAAGGGATCTTGGAGGTCATCTAGTCCAACCCCCTACTCAGGTAGGAAACTCTATACCGTTTTGGACAAATATCTGTCCAATCTCTTCTTAAAAACCTCCAGTGTTGGAACATTCACCACTTCTGGAGGCAGGTTGTTCCACTGGTTAATTATTCTAACTGTCAGGAAATTTCTCCTTAGTTCTAGGTTGCTTCTCTCCTTGATTAGTTTCTTGACCGAGATAGTTTCATATGCACAACTGTGCTCTGGCCTTGAAATCTGAAACCTTATAATATAATTTCAGGTTAAGAGAGAAATGATCCCTATCATGATAAAATCAAACTTAAAACCAACTATTCTGTTGGATACATTTTGAGATAGCACTTCCACCCACTTCCACTCTAGAGGATTTTGTCTTAGGAATCGCCTTTAACTGATCCAATTAGAATTTAAAAACAAACAAACCCAATTCTAATTAGCTAATCTCTATCCCTGTAATTATTTTCCTTATCTTTCAAGAAAGCAGGTTGGAAATAAAAGTGACCAACAGATAATTAAAAAAAAAAACAGAGGAAGTAAAAGGCTTCTTCACTGGATTCAATGCCATGTTAAAGTCACTAGGAAGAATTAGTTCAAAGCTAGTATATTTTACTAACAAACCCAGGAGATAATCATCAAACACACTCCCAATGTCATTAAAATGGTTTAAATAGACATTGATTAACAGCAACAGTGGTTATTATCTAGTTTTAGTTCGATAACCATATGCAAGAAATGAGAAGTGACATGCTTGGTTATAGTTTGGCTAAAATGAAGATGCAGAGAGCATCTTGGGTGCACCCTCTTTCAAGCTTAGCCTGTAGTGAAAACAAGATATAGCCATTCAGCACTAAAGTCTATTAAATTGTGTTTAATAGACTCGTGAAGGTCATTCCTTTGGGTGGAGCATCCTGCTATATTTTTAGAAATCAGGAGATATCCTATTGAATGCCTATCAATAGATTTATCATTCATTCAATTCATTCACCATCATTCAATCATTCAATAGATCTTCCTGTCTAAATGCCCTCAGATGGAAAAAACAAGGGAAATTTAAGAAGTTCTTTCTAAACGCAGAATATGACTGCGGGTAGTTCTGCTAGGAAAATGCCTAAAGCGATTTGTTCTTTTTTTTAAAAAAATATACTTTAAAATATTTCTATAAGAAACAATTGTACCCAGCAGTGACTTTTACCATAATAAATTGTGGTCAAATTTGAAATAAATAAATAGAAAACCAAAATTATGGCTTATTGATATGGACATGAAAAGGGAATGGATTTTTATTGACCCATATAGCAATAGCACTTAGATTTATATACCACTTCACAGTGCTTTACAGTACTCACTAAGAGGTTTATAAAGTCAGCCTATTGCCCCCAACAATCTGGATCCTCATTTTATCCATCTCAAAAGGATGGAAGGCTGAGTCAACTTTGAGCCTGGAGAGAACTGAACTGCTGCCAGTCAGCAGAATTAGCCTGCAATACTTCATTCTAACCATTGCACTACCACAGCTCTTATAATATAAATCTATCCCATATAGATAGGAAACAATTAAAAGACTTGGGGAACATCTTCCTAGAATACAGATTGTCATCATTTGCTAAATGCAACTGGGACCAATAATTCTATCACTACATGATCAGGTTGTAAAGTGACCACATCTGACTTACAACAGCAGTTTGTCAGTTCAATTTATAATTGTAAATGAATCACTACAGATCATTAAGACACCACAGGACTCTGACTTGTGACTTTCTACTGGCTTCCTCAATGACTTTGCTTGTTGGAAACTGGCTGTGAAGGTCACAAAAGACAAGCATGTTACTATGAGATGCCATGACCAGTCTACCCGTTGCCAAGCTCCCAAATTGCTATCACGTGATTATGGGGATACTGCAATGGCTGCAGTTTTGAGGGCTGATTGTTTCTTTGTTCATAACTTTGGACAGTCACTAAACAAAGTTAGTAAGTGACAACTACCTGTACTTTACTTCTCAATAATTAAACAAAATAAAGCAAACTTGCCAGATGTAGAACTGGTTTTAGATATTATAACTGTACCACAACTATTGCAAACCAAGGTTACTTCTAGTCCAAATTGCTACATTGTATCATATGTAATTGATGATTACATCAGTTGTAATCACCTGTGACTATTACATGTCACATCTATTACCAGGATACACCTTTAAGTTATAGATTTTTCACGATTTGGGTACTATATGAGTCAGAAACATCTTAATTGGTAGGTCTAATTGAAGAGGTGCTAAGCCTTCTGGAAAATCATATTTTTAAAGCCCCTTATATATAATTGATGTGTAGTCATCCTTTCAATTTTTTCAATCTACAAATAGGTCATAGTTTGATTTAGATATGTTCATAATTTGTTCATAGCTACTGCTATGGAAATACAATGCCAATACCAGTTTATAAATTTTACTGCCATATCCTTTCAAGGAGCATCTACAGAATTTATCAAATATGCTTCCAAGTAAAGACTGCAGAAGGCAGGTTTAAATCATTGCAACAATCTGGTCCAATACCACATTGTACAATGTATAACTAATATTATCCAACAGGACATGCTATTAAGATGAGGTCATTCATTTGTCGGTGTCTGGATATAGGACATGTAGAATGGTGAAATAATTAAGAAGCAGAAAACTTTCCTAGCATGTTCAGTCTAATATATCTCCCTGAAATACATAGCAAATCTATTTGACCCTCTTATACAACTGGCATAACAGAGAAGGCAAGTGGACTGAGAGGATCAAGGAAAATTATAGGGTCCAGCAGCAAAGCCAATTAGGTAGAGACATAGGTCATACGAATAGTGAACAGAAATTACATATTCTACATTGGCAAAAGAAAATTGACTATGTAGTGGCTTGAACTCAAATAAGATTGATATTTTTCTTCTTCCATTTAAATAACCTACTACACATTATATTGGTACCTCTAGTACAGTGGTTCTCAACCTTTTTAATGCCGCGACCCCCAACCGGTCGTAAGTTGAGGACTACTCAACTGGTGCAGCACCGTTTGCAGAATGGGACTTTTGGCGGGCTCAGCAGGGCAGAGACAGCCTGGACAATTCCTATTGGCTTTTGAAAGGCAATAGAATTAAATTCTATTCAAGAGAGTCTATTCTATTGGCTTTCAAAAGCCAATAGAATAAAAGTGAGTAGCACAGCTAAGGAAAAGGGGGAAAATGGCGGACTGGGTTGTTTGGCGACCCCCGTGAAATGGTCGTTCGACCCCAAATGGGGTCCCGACCCACAGGTTGAGAATCACTGCTCTAGTAGTATATTTGTATAGCTCCCTGAGAGATTTCTGGAAAACCTGAAATATAAAAAAATATTTTGTGCCATTTGGGTTGGCCCTAGAGAGATTTTACACATTTTTCTCCTTCAATTTGGCTGCGCAGGTTTTGCAGAAAGTGACTCCTAGGATGTTCAATGGATGTTCTCTAAGCATGTCGCAGGTATGAAGCCCTATAACAGGTACTTAAAAGTAAGTTCAGTAGTTTATTATTAAATAAATGGACATTCTTGTATATGCAATCTGAATTTCTGACTGTTTTGTGCTATTGTAATATTCAACTGTCATGGCAAATGAGTCATGAACATTCTGTCTGCCTGCCTTTTAAAAATCTACTGGACAGTTGTTGATAGAGATAAAATGTTCTTAATTATTCTTAGCATTAGAGAACAAATTTATTACTGTTAATATGTGGAAGATTCTACTAATTATGATGTTCTCAGTAGATTTACTTTTGCATGAAGAATGAAGTTTACACTTTTAATGAAATACTAAAAAAAAACTGATAAAAGTGGTCCAGTTATGTAGGGATAGCATTGTGACTAATAACGAGAAGAGAGGCCACCAAAATACATAAATACAACTCATTAACTAACTTTATTAATTAGGGTAAAAGGATTGTAAGCAGTGGCAATTTAAATTGTCCCAGTCAATGCCTGTGGATTGGCTTTAATAACTTTCCTGAGTAACTTTAATTCATCTAATTAGCTTATCTCTCATACAAATTTTCTCTAGAGACAGGATCAGATCCAAAAGTGGCTTAAACCTTTTCTTGTCTTTGATGCAATGTTAGTGCCATTAATGTACTGGGATATAGTATAAGGAAACCTCCAGTAAATGGAAATACTGCCTTTTGTGGTAAAGTTACTGATATACGTGCAATGGTGGAATTCAAATATGTGAACAACCAGTTCTTTGTGTGGATGCCGCTTCCGGAAGTCCATTCTGGGCCTGGGCAAAATTAGCTACTGGTTCTGCCGAAGTGGTGTGAACTGGCTGAATTCCACCATTGTATATTTGCCATGATATAAATGAAAGATTAGAAGATTTATCCAAGCAAGGTGTCCTGTTTAATATGCTTCAATAAGAAACCTCCCTAGGTGATAAGGTATTTCTAAGGCAAGAGATATTTGGAAAGTTAAAGCAAAGTGGAAAAACTTACTTTTCTGACACCTTCTTCCAACGTAACCTTCCATACAGGAGCACAGGTTGTTTCTCATACATAGCCCTTTGTTCTTACAAGGAGGATTGCAGAATGCTAATTACAATGCAAACAAAATAAACCAAGGTTACTAGTAATAGGACAGCAATTGCAAAATAGACCTTGGCAGCCTAATGCTATGCCACAGGGCATTGGTAACACTGTGCCCATGCTGATATTTAGAATTACAGACTCCTGGTAGAATCTGATTACTCAAGGAAGCCCTCCCATCCTTTGATTTTCCTTATTCTAGCATAGAATGTGATTTGTTTTCTTTCAGTTCAGTTCAGTTCATCGAATGACCTAAGCTACCATACTTTGTGAGGTATTATGCCAATTGTGCAATTGTTATTGTTTATTATGATTTGTCACAAAGTCAACCAGATATTTAGACTGGATCTGGAATTTCTGTCTGCTTATCGAGTCCTCCCCAAGTACCTGAGATAGGCAGATGTGGATGTTTGATGATGTTACAGATATTATTGCAGGATGTAAGCTATTCAGAGTAAAGCCAAGCAGTTGACTGTTGGTGATTTTGTCAATGCTGGTGGTGTTCAAGTGCTGCTTCAATTGTTTTGACATTGTCCCCAAGGCACCTATGACTATAGGTACTACCTTTGCTTTCTTTTGCCACAGTCATTCTATTTCTATTTGCAGGTCTTTGTATTTTGTAATATTTATTTATTTATTTATTATTATTATGCAGTTACCATGATTACACAAATCATAGCATAGCACAATGTGTGGCTTAGACCAGTGATGGCGAACCTTTTAGAGACCAAGTGCCCAAACTGCAACCCAAAACTCACTTATGTATAATCGGGTGCCGGGTGGGTGTGGCCCATTGGGTGGACGTGGCTGCAGTGGTTAACAGCAGACTGGGCGGGACTACAAAGTTCAATCAATTCCAACTTTGCGAGATCTTTTTTTTTCTGTGAGAAGTTGAAATTGATTGATTGAACCTTTTTTTTTTCACATAGCGGCGGAAGCCTAAAGTGAAAAGGTTTTATAAAACGCAGCTGAAGGCTTAGGACTGGGGCGACGGTGCGCGTGCCCACAGAGAGGGCTCTGTGTGTCACCTCTGGCACACGTATCATAGGTTCGCCACCACGGGCTTAGACCAATATTTGGTTGTTTTAAAGCAGGGGTGTCAAACTCGCAATGTCACGTGACGTGTCGCAATGTATTGTGACTTTTTCCATGGTCGGCAATGGGGTGGGTGCAGTTTTGGCATGACGCATCCAGCCCATGGGCTGGCAGTTTGACACCCCTATTTTAAAGCTTTCATTAAATCTACAATAACAAGATAGTCTGTGGTGAGCTACAATATTTTGCATGGCCCGGAAGAATGTTTTAAATGGCATAGTGGACTAGCTGTTTATCATGATTAACACAGTCCTATATAAGTCTATGGGAGTGCAATGGCTCGGTGGTTAAAGATACTGAATTTGTAAGCTGGAGAGCTGACAGCCCAGGTTGGAGACCCAAGCTCTGCGCAATAGGGTGAGCACCTGTTACTTGCCCCAGTTCCTGCCCACCTAGCAGTTTGAAAGCATGCAAATGCAAGTAGATGAATAGGTACCACTTCAGTGGGAAGGTAACAGCATTCTCTTCACCTTTGGTATATAGCCATGCTGGCCACATGACCACAGAAATTGTCTTCGGACAATGCTGGTTCCCTCTGCCAAAAAACGGAGATGAGTACCACGCCCTAGAGTTGGACATGACTGACAGGGAAATTTTTACCTTTTATATAAGTCTACTATGAAAAAAGTCCCATTACATATGTTTACCCCATTTTCAGGTAAACAAATGTAGGATAGCAGCTATACAGCCTTTTATAAAAGATGATATTACTGGAGTTGGAGAGATTGCTGGATTAAATAAATGTATTTAGGTGTTAGCTTTACAGTGCAATATTGCCTAGTGGTACTTGGAAGGGAACTCAGTCAGACTTACTTTGAAGTTGTTCATTTAAGATTTCTATTTTATGCTTTCAATGAAAATCATCATCATTACTATTATTATAATAGTAATACAATTACTATTATTATAGTAGTAATACAATACAATAAAATTATATTGTATTGTATTACTACTATTATAATTACTGTTTTTCTTTAATACCTCATCTTCCCCCCACAGACAGCTAAGAAATGATACCATTTTTTTAAAAAAAAACATAATTTAAAACAAAATATAATAATTACAAACAGAAAATTGCAATAAGATAATTCGAACCACTATGAATGAGAATTTAATGAGGCATGACTTTGTAGATCATAGATACAATTAGATTTCATAAGGTTATCTGGACTACAATGATTGGAATACTTTAAGCAGTAAAAAAATGTGTTAAAGCATTGTTTTCCAAACTTTGCTGGTAAGAAAAAAATATAACAATTTAAATGAGAAACTGAAAGGCAGTTTTGAATATTGGAAACTAACTGCAAAATCTCTGGTAGATGTTTAGCAGAATTGTTGTCAAATGGCTGCTACTATCAGGGATGGGACTTCTTTCCATTCTGTCTTTCAGAATACAAAACGGCAAAACTGTGCATGGTTTTCAAAAATTATCTTCTTAAGCCTTATTTCATTAGAATAGAGTAAACCGGAGAAAACCAAAGAATGGAGTACAAAATTCTCTCACTCTTGACCCTAATATAATTTAATGCATCTCACATTAAAAAAAAATCTATGTTATATTGAGCAGGAAGAAATTACTGTATGGATTGCTGCAATACAAACAAATTATGCAAGTAAGTGTATAACATATTTTGAACTGCTAACAGTCTTGTAATTATATTAGATTAGGAAAATTTTATGTGCAACAGGAATTTGTATCAGATTTTCAGAAAGAGCTTGTGTATGGGGAGAAACAGTACATGAAAACCAATTAAGGAAAATTGATCTCTTGGCTGATAGAACCAAAAAAAAGACTTACTATTTATCCATCGCTTTTATTCTCATTTCAAGTAATACAGTGATTATCAAACTGTTCTTACACTGTTGAGTGTACTGATGTAGTAAAGTACTATATATTGTGATATTTTGCCAACCTATACTTTAAAGCTGAGTTCATTATGAATTACAGATTTGTTTGCTGTGATACACTCAATATATTATTTACATAACAGTATACTGTATGCTTTTCTGTCTTTAAAAATAATACGGGGCTTGATATATAGCACTATTTCAACTAATATCTTACTATGCATGTCATATAAACAATATGCCAGCACATGGTTTGTTTTGAATAAAAGTGAAGATGCAACAAATAATGGGAAAGAATATAAAATAGGGAAGGGAAGCAATATTTAATCATTGGAATTTAATTTATTCATCTTACCAGATTGACACTGGAGCCCGAAGAAACCAAATGGGCAAGCACATATATTTGGGCGAATGCAGGTCCCACCATTTAGGCAAATGGGTTTGCAAATGGCTGTCCCAATAAAAAAATAAAAATTAAAACTTACTTTAGATAAGGTGGAAAATAACAGATTGTTCCTTGCTCTGTCACTATATTTCCATTTAGAACACGGAATAATTCTGTTTTAAACAATGGCTCAGTGAGCAATGAGACATTTTGCAATCTTTTTCTCCAGGTGTATCTCTAGTTCTGAGGAACTTGGAGACAAATTTCTTCTCTGCCTTTTCTCTCACCTTTTCTGTCCATTGTGGAAACAGTAACACTTTTTCAATTTGTTGCAAATGTGATGACACTGAAGTCCATTATATACTGGCCGCTATTTACTGGTTTATAGCCTGAAATATGTGCCTTGTATTTTACCAATGCTGTAAAAATGAGGCTTCAGTCAAATCTATAAATAATATAAATTGGCATTTATGTACAAAAATCATCCATGTTGCCTTGTCTTGAATAAGACAAAACACCTTAAGAAGAATGGGAGTTAACGTTGTTAGTTTGAGGATAAAATTAATTGAATTATAAATATATATTTTAATGTTTGTTCAATGTTTATTTAGTGATCTGAGCAAATCTATAAAGTATATTAATTTGCATGAATTGTACAATTAGACATGAATACTTTTATGATACTTGTATGCATATTTCTGTTAGTGTGTAATACAGTAATATTTTTGGTGAAAACTAACTGAAGCAAATTGCCACAAGAGCTATTAGTATTAATATGCTGATGATACTCAGCTGTGTATCTCAGCCCGTGGTGAGTTAAGCGATGCTGTGACTTCCTTCTCGTACTGCCTGGAGTCTGTTAGGGGCTGGATGGGGAGCAACTGGTTAAAATTAAACCCTGGCAAGACCAAGTTGCTCTGGATTTGGGGTTCTTTGGCCCATGGAGAATGCCACCTTTGATCTTGGATGGGGTGGCACTGCCCCAAACAGACCATGTGTGTAATCTGGGGGTACTCCTGAACTCGCGACTCCTGCTCAAAGAGCAGGTGGCAATTGTAGCCAGGAGGGCCTTTGCACAACTGTGGATTGTGAGTCAGTTATGCCATTTCCTGGACCAACAATCTCTACTCACTGTCACTCATGCCCTAGTCACCTCCCGTCTTGACTATTGTAACATGCTCTACATGGGGCTGCCCCTGAAGAGTATCTGGACGCTCCAGTTGGTGCAAAATGCAGCAGCTCACATAGTTTTGTGCAGACCTCAGTGTGCACATGTGTTACCTCTCTTGTGGGAACTGCATTGGTTGCCAATTTGCTTCCAGGTGCAATTCAAGGTGCTGGTTGTCACCTTTAAAGCCCTTCAGAGCTTGGGACCAGGTTATCTGAGGGATTGTCTCTTGCCAGTCATATCTATCCAACCCACTAGAACAGGAAGAAAAGGAATGTTGCAGGTCCCATCCTCTAAGAAGATACATCTAGTGGGACCCAGAAGAATGGCCTTCTCTGTGGTGGCTCCCTCTCTCTGGAACATCATTCCCTAGAAATTAGACTGGCCCCCCACTCTAGCACTTTTTTGGAAGGCACTGAAGACCTGGTTCTGCCAGTGGATCTTGGGAACCCAGAGTGGGATGGAGCCCATTAAATGGCTAGTACAAATGTGTGTTGTCACTGGGGGGTTATTATTTTATTAATTATTATTTTTACTTCTTTTTATGATGTTTTTTATATCTGTGTAAACTGCCTTGAGTCACCATGTGTGAGTAGGTGGCAATATTTTCTAAAATAAAAAAAATAAAAAGTACATTAATGCAAATAGATCCTTATTTGACCTGGATATACAAGCTGCTACACATGTAAGTGTAATTCTTAAGGGTTATTTGTATAAACTGGCAAAAACAACCTAAAATGTGTATACAATAAACATAAATACAATACATAAATACAACAAACCTTTTACTTCACTCAGCATTCAGTTTATAATGCAGTAACTTGCACTATTCTGTTTCCTCTGAATTTAGTTAATAAGAAAGCTGCTTTTTTTTCCACAGTAGATATATGGCCAGCAAAGAGGACAGAAATAATTTTAACACTAATAATCCTTACAGGCAGTGCTTTTTTCTAAAAAAAAAAAAAAGGTGCCGGAACTCACATATGTCATACAACCCGCCTTGCCTACCCTATAAGGTTCCATCCAAAAAAGGTGCCGGAACTCCATTCTGGGCGTTCTATGGCAAAACAGCCTTGCTTACAGGAGTACACTGACTATACTGAGATCTTTTTTTTTCTCTTTTTATATTAACCAGAAAGTGAAATATTGTATATAGCCGATGCCATGTATCAGGATGTATAACCTGAGATTTATGAAGACAGGGCAGTAGTGTTATATTATAGCTAGCTAGATCGTTAATAATTCAGAAAAGTGGTCCAAGCAAGAAGCAAACGTTTTATTGAATCACTGCTTGGGGTGTTGTTTACAGTTTGTGTGCTTGGCTTCCTTGGTGCATTTCAACTTGTGTAAACTTATCATATAGAACTTGCTCAGCATCAGTTTTTACCAAATCATAACCCTGACTCCATTTATTGCACCCCTCCCTTTGATAAAAATGCAGAACCTGGAACTGGTTTAACATCACAACCCCCCCCCCAATGGCCACTGCAGTATACTGCTATTGCCAAAGGGAAGAAGAAATGTTTGTCAATTCATAAATGAATTGACAAAATGAAAGTGGAATGGAATGAAATCAGATTTAGCATTAAAGTGCAGTTTGCAGATTAAAAGGACCCATTCTTCTTCATTTATAGTGATTTGCAGATATTTGGGAGAGAAGCATATTTGCCAGCATTATCTGGGGATGTAATTACAGTTTACAAAAATCTTCAAAACATGTGCTTTTCCACGTATGGTCCTTCCTTAAGAGTTTGGGATGTATAACAATACTTTGGGGCTAAGTGTTGTATTTTTCTTAGAATAATTTGCTGGATTCTATATTCCAGGAAGCATAGATCCAGTAACTTATAAGTTTAGCTAACATTAAATTACATGTTTGATTTCATTTGTTTCTATTTCATTAAAACTAATACTGTTAAAATTATTACTCTTCAATCATATAATAAAACACTTTCCCTTCTGTCATATTACAACTTAGTAAACACATTTGAAGGTTACCAATAGAAGCTTCAGAGGCCACATGCAGCCCTAAGACTTAATCATCCACATTGGCTTCACATTTGGCTGTTGATGAAAACAAGGAATGTAAACTAAGAAATGTCTACTACATTAAAAATGTCTATTGCACCATTTTTTTTAATAATCAAAAGAAAATGCATTTAGCTCAATGTTTTCAGAATAGCCTAACAGACCACTGCACCAAATATATGGAAATCACAAGTAGATCCAAACAAAGAGTGCAGATAATTGATATTAGAATGCTGTGTCTTGTGGCAATTGCAAGTATGATAATTTAATATACATATATGTCAAATGTAGGAGTGCAACAATTTGCAAGCCTGCATTCGAAGCCTGGATGCTGCTGTGTGACAGGGTGAACGCCCATCATTTGCTCCATCTCCAGTTCTAAAGCATGTAAAGGTAAATAGATAAATAGGTACTTTGGGGGAATTCATTAACAGGGACATGAAAGGAGCCCCCCCCCCGGGCATCCTCCAGGCAATGATAATGTCACTAGTTAATCCTTTTATCACGGAAGTACTTTTTGTGCTTCCGAAATGAAAGTATAGTATAGTATAGTGCCAAGAATTATCTTGTTTAGCCTTCAAAACAAATTAGGCACCTACAAAGATAAGGAGAGGGACAATATTCAGTCCTCTATAAAAGACAAGTTACTTTTGTGCGGGATGATAGTTATGGGTAGAGCTATGTTATCTGTCTGTCTGTCTGTCTGTCTGTCTGTCTGTCTGTCTGTCTGTCTATCTATCAAATATAGACATCATCTATCTTCCTCACAGAGGGAGACTCTGGGCGGGGTACAAATAAAATACTAAAAATATAAAAATTAATTTCAAAAATTTTAAATAGAGCCAAGGATGGTTAAATTCAACATAAAAGTTAATTAAAAGGCAGCGGGAGGGCCTTCAAGAGCACTAACCAGCCCCATGGCTGCGTGCTTCACTGTGAGCTCCAAGAGAGTTGGCAAAGCCAGGTCTTCAGACATTTCCAAAAGATCAGAGGAGACTGGGGGTTTGCCTCACTTCTTGGGAGAGAAGTTGATATCAGCCCCAGATAAGTGTGTAACAGAAGCTGCATGCTATACCTTTAAGAGAATTATCGCATACTGTGTCTTCATGGAAATTCTTAGTAACATATGTTTACCTGTTTCACACAAAGGACCACTCCAACCAGCCTTGCACTGACATTCATCCGGTGCCACACATTTCCCACCATTGTGACAGTGCTTATTACAAACCACTGAAAAACAAATTAGGGCAAGGTCAATTGTACCAATTATTAGAACCTGAATTTTGCTTTAAATTATGCTGATTGAAATCCAGGGCAGCCACTGAAAGCTTCTCAAGTACTATGTTATTAAAACTAAAATGCAAATGTCATGTAACCTCTTTGTTTCTTAATGAGCGGTATTTTCTTTTAACGCAGAAACAGATTCACACAGAAACATTTTTTAAAAAAACTTATTGTAGACATCTTTGCAGAGACGTGTTAAAAAAACTGATCAAGGACAACAGGATATTCAATCACTGATCACGTTATGTAATTAAGACAGTGTAATATATGTGTACTATTAAATTGTGACTAGTTTTAAAGGCACATTATTTCAAAGTTATTAACATATTAGTATAAGTTTTGAACAATAACGTGACCCTTAATGGCAATCCCCCAAGTCCTTTATATTCTCGCAAACATTACCATGAACAATGTTTCTCTGCAAGAGAGCTGTTACAAGTATTGAAAAAGATTGAATACATTTTATGGCGTTAATGTGGTTTTGGAAAGCACAGCATCAGATATGAGTATTAAATGTATTTATTAATATTGAAATATTGACTTACATGCTGCATACTAGATTAGATTTGATTTAAAATAATGTCAGAATTATGGTTTGTCACACAGTCAGCCAGATGCCTAGATTGGGTTTAGCATTTTTATCTACCTACTGAGTCCTTCCCAATTATTATTACTGCTGTTGTGTAAAGTTTGCTCTCTTCTTTTCTCATATTATTTATTATCTATCAAAAATGCGGAAAGATTGATAAAGTTACATACACATAATAGTATACCTACGTGTTTCACATCTTGAGCCAACAAATCCATATGCACAGGAACAGATATTGTGACTGATACAGGTCCCTCCATTTTCACACAGTGGATCACAAAGTGCTATATAAAAGAACAGAAAAAAAATGATAACTGAATTTAGAATAGATCCACTGTAATGAGGAGCCTGTTGATCTATGTTCTACCACTGACATATCTCTGCTTTGTCTATGTAATACTAAAACCTTAATTGAGCAAAATGATACATCATAGGGCAATAATGATTGAACCAAGATACCTCAAATGGGCTAGGTTTCAGAATGCTGGAACCCGTTGCTCCCATGTGAATTAAATTTGGGGAAGTCGTGGTTGCTTCAGCACCCCTGCCACTTGCCTAGCTGCTTCCCTAGAATTTGCAGTTCTGCTAGTTTCCCCATTGATGTTGTGCCTGCAAACCTCCGACAAGCAAAGTAAATGGGGAAGCCAGCAGGAATTCTAGGGACGGAGGAAAGGGGATTTCCAAAGCTCTCTGCCAGCTTCCCACAAGAAAACTCAGTGGGGAATCCAGCAGGAAGTTGGAAATCACTCTTGCACCCACTGCTTTTTTGCCCACCCTTGGTCACACGGTTTCTCTGTTTAGGGAAGGAAATATCTCTTAAATGATGTCCCCAAAAAATCATAGCTTCTCTAGTTGTCTGTAAAATCAAAGTGATGAGTGTTTCAGTCCCAAGCATTGAAGCTGAATTGTGATTAGATGGTAGGGATTAAGGCAGTAATTAATAATACTGTGCCTATAGATATAAAGTTGTGTAATATCACTGTGCAGGAAAGTTGGAAAAAAAATAATTGTGAATGTTTTTTTCCCTAAATAATCAATTTTTTTTTTCAGGACAATGGGTGATTACTAGACGTCTCTATAGATCTAGGATGAAAAATGAGATTATTAGAGTCTTGTTTCTAATTCTCATTCTTATTTACTGATGAATTTGGGAAAGTTTTTAACTTTATTCGAGTGGATCATGGTCTGGTGAAATATTTTTTTGTCAGAATGTTCTAATAAAGCTTAGTGTACAAGAAAATATATCTAAACATTACGCCTGTGCTAGTTTTCTTATCTTCTCATTATATTTTGTGTTTTAAAGAATATTGCATTTTATTAGTCAAAATAATTTGAGTTATTATTTGATATACTTTCATATAAAGAAGCTAAGCTTTCTCCTGTGATCTTTACCTGCCTGCTTCTTCTTGCTGCTTCCATACTTTTCATGTGGCAATTGATGATAATGTAAGAAAAATGTATGAAAAATATGTATAAAGTTTTCAAAAAAATATATAATGTAATTGGATAAATAACTTTCCAACTATCGGCATAGTTTATTCCCATGACCTTGACTTTCATAGGTTTTTTTTTTAAAGCTATTCTTGTTCTCATATTATAATGCTGGTAGAAAATGATAAGCAAATAAATATTCTGCAAAAGCATATTGTGATACTTTGGCTGTAATGCTGATTTATTTAGAAGTAAGTTCCACTTAATTCAAAAGAAATTATTTTAAAGTAAGGATTTTTTAAAAAATCCTGTAGAATGCTTTGGATTCAAAGACAAAACAGGTTTTAACTATAGGACAATGTGATTGCAGCACTTCTTAAACCAAATACATCTTTTCTCTGAATCATACAACAGTTACTCAATCCCAGGAGAAAACTTATAGATCAGTGGTGGCAAACCTATGGCATGGGTGCCAGAGGTGGTGCTCAGAGCCCTCTCTGTGGGCATGCACACCGTCACCTCAGTCCTAGGCCTTCAGATGGGTTTTATAAAACCTTTTCACTTTAGGCCTCTGCGTGTATATATAAAAAAAGGTTCAATCAGTCAATTTCAACTTCTTGCGGGAAAAAAAAAGATCTTGCAGAGTTGGAATTTATTGATTGAACTTTTTAGTCCCACCCAGTCTGTGGTTACCACTGCAGCCATGCCCACCCAATGGGCCACACCCACCCAGCACCCGACGATGCATAAGTGGGTTTTGGGTTGCAGTTTAGGCACTCGGTCTCTAAAAGGTTCGCCATCACTGTTATAGGTATTCCGTCTTCCACACTGCTATTAGATGAATTAGTTATTATGTGAGTTCTATGCACTATGAAACTAAGAAACAAGACACAAGATAAATTACACATATATTTCTTGCTTCTAAACAGAAGTCTTTTAAATTGGTTTTTCATATGTATTTTTTTTTTAAAAAAAATACCATGCCATGTTTACAGCTCTCTCACTTACAACTCTGCTGAGTATTTGTGGATGTTTTTTTTTTTACATTTAAAAATAAACACACTGAAATAAGATCCATTTCAATATATGTGCATGACTGAACTTATAGTGCCTGGAATGAAGCAACTTGTAAAATAATTAAGCTTGTTACTTTGGATGTTCTCCAATGAAGGTAAACCAGTCTTCAGTTTCTGAAGTTACTTGAATAAATAACCAACCTATTCTAAATACATCTCATTAGAGAGTTTAATAAAATTACTGATCACAGGCACTGCTATTGTCACAATCTCACAATTTAAAATAGATTTATATTGTATGGGAATGGTGCTTGGAGAATAGTAGCCAAAATAAATTATTTATCAATGTCTAGCATAAGTATTTATTCATTAGATTTATGTGCCGCCCATTTTGTCTGGAGGTGAGTAATTGCTAAGTTTGTGCAAAGCTTCCATTCAAACATTTAATTTTTAAGATGATTGGATGAAATTACTTCTTTGAAATGAATAATCAAATCAGTTCCATTCATTGTCTTTCAGTCACTCAGAGACCTGATGGACTTCTGCACATGTACATACACCCTTGAACTGAATCATCAGATTGCAAATTTGAATCAAATCTACTCTTTGCATCAAAGTACAAATTCAAACTGAATCCTAATTTATTAGCAGATGTATGAAGCTGCATAATCAAGAATGTTTCATGTTTTGAGCCAGTGAAAAAGGCTGTACACATTAACTATATGGAACAATACAAGGAATTATAATAGATTATAAAGAGGTTGGACAAATGGTAGCAAACTAAATTGCAATTTTTGTCTAACAGAAACTGATTTTCCCAGTGGTTTGAGCAATATAAGTATATTCCATTACAGTATTCTAAGAGTCATATTAGGCATACAAATGAGGGCCCGTTCTATTTGATGAAAACATTTCTAAGTATGACTTAAATTGTGGCTAGTGTGTTCTAGTTAGCTACTAACAGTTCCCAGCAAGTAGACACCAAAAATAAAACTGCCATTTGGGCCAGAGAGAGTGAAAATGAAACTATGCTCCCTCATCTAGCTGCTGCCTGCCATTGTTTGCCTTAGTGTTACCTGTGGAAAACAGATTGCTCACAGGATCAGCTTTTGATTAAGTACATCAGATGCCTGGGGCTTGAAATTACCCTCTTGTTTCCTCTCTGCACCACAAAAATTTTTGTGGGTACTAGGAAAGTGTGGGAGAAATACTGTTGGCTATTTCAAGAACACACTCTTTGGGAAAAGTGAAGAAGAGAAAATATTCTGGGACTGAACAGACCAAAGCTAAATATGGTAGGAAAGAACCAGTAGATTATTGCAGGAAAGAATGGGAGATTAATGATTGGCTGCCCTTTCATTCACATTACAAACTATATAAGGAAATTAAAATGGTGTAAAGGTTAAGGTACCAAGGTACAAAGCAGGAGACCATGAATTCAAGTCCTACCGTATCCATGGAAGCCAGCTGGGTGCTTTGGGTAGTCATTCTCTCTTAACCCAAGCCTTCTTTCAGGATTGTTGTTATGGAGAAAATAGGAGGAGGAAGTGTGCTGGATACGTTGGGTTATTTGTAAAAATAATAAAGGCAGGATACGAATGAATGAATGAATGATCTCTAATATGTTTTTAGATTATCCTAGGCTTCTTGTCCAGGAGGATTATTATTATGTGCATGCTGAGATTGTCCAATCAAGAACAATCTAGAATTTCATTTCTTCGTTGACAGCCATGAAGTAGTCTCTATTAGTACCTGGCCCAGCATATTCTGTTTGGATGAGACTGATAATCTGAAAATGCAGGATAACTATGTGAAACCAATGTCATAGATAGTTTTAGATGGGTTCAAGTCATTGTCAAAAATACCACATGAAGAGTAGTTTATATAGGGATGTGCCCAAGTTACATAAGATCTTATTTATTTATTTCAATTAGTTAGCACAACTTGGAAATAAGCAATGTTTCCTCAGATGAAAGATGTTTCTCCCTGCCTGTAGGAGGCACTTCTAAGATGACCTGAATGCAGTGGTGGGATTCAGCCAGTTCACACCAGTTCAGCAGAACCGGTAGCTAATTTTTTGTTGCCGAGACCCAGAATGGACTTCCAGAAGCGGCATCCACACAGAGAACCGGTTGTTCACCTATTTGAATCCCACCACTGCCTGAATGATGTATCTACCAATTATGGGCCTGTCTCATAAATGTAATTTCTGGGAGAGATGATTGAGAAGGTAGTCGTCTTGCCCTCCAGATGCTTATGAGGATTCTAATTATCTGAATCTAATTCAATCAGGCTTTTAGCCAAACAGAAGCTGCTTTGATTATGTTTGGGGAAATGCTAAGTGCCTTGGAATTCTCAAGTGTTCGTTGTTATCAGCCACAATATTCTTCTCCTTCAATTGGGGGATTGGTCTTTGGGAACACAGATTTACAATGGCTCAGTCTGATGCTAGGAGTTGACATAATGAAATAATTGCTCGACACTTAGGCTGGTGACCTGTGGTGTTCCACAGGGTTGCATCTTATCTTGCATCTTATTCATTAAGCAGCTGGAGAAGGTCATGAAGAGATTTAGAGTGTGGTGTCATCAGTATTGCTTCTTATCAGTTAACTGAAAGAGCAATCAATATGTTAAGCATTGCCTAAATCTGATAATTGGGAGGATAAGGGAGAACCTACTCAATTAAAACCAGAGAAACCAAGGTACTTTTGGTAAATAGGAAAAGAAGTCTTGGAGATGGTGAAACTCTCCCTCTGAAAAAGCAAATTCACAATATAAGAGTGCTGGCGGGCTTCTAGGCTGAATAAATTTAGTGTTGGTTCTTAAAGCCTTGGTTCCACTTTATTGGCATTACTACTACACATTCTATGTGTAATAGTAATGCCAATTTTATTTTTAAAAATGTGCAGAAACAGCAGCTTGTACAAATTGTACCAGCTAAGCTGCCAACCTGTACAAGGTACAGAACTATATACTACTGGTACTGCAAGATCAACAGTTGCTTACTGAGCACACATGTAGGGCCTATTATAGAGATTAACTTTCCCATGATGAAGCTGTTCAGCTATTGAGATTTGTACACGAAACCCTTTCGAGTATCACCCCCTCCCCAAACCGTTATTTCTCGTACCTATAATAGGACCTTTTCTTGTATTGTTCTCAGATATGGAACTGTTGGATTTTATATTTTCCTTCCAATTTCTCAGCATTTAGAACATCTGTAAAATATCCCTCTTTTGCTAAGTTCGTAATTGCTAATTGATTTTAGTATTAATTTTACTATTAATTTTACTTTATGCTTTATTCTTATTATTTAGCCACCTTGAATATTCACTAGAATAGAAAGGCAAGGCACAAATCAAAACAACAAATGAATAACATTTACTCTAGTGATAAATATTTATCCTAATTTAGTCTTCTTTTGCGGAAAGTAGTTATAATTCTTATATTTGTATATTTAGATAGTTGATTATCAAAACCTACCATAGAATACTTCTTTTCAGGAGGATGAAGAAGCATAAATAAAATACAATTATTTTCTTTGCATTTATAATAAAAATGGGTTTTCTTGATTATCAGAATTAGTTGTGGATTATAATATAATTAGTCTATATGTCTTCCCATCCACTGGCCTGGCAAAGAATCCTCATTTATTTAGACAATAGTTCTTTGAAGTCCTCATACATCAAGAATTGATTTATAAATTTATAGTATTAATTTTAGAATTTGATTCCATTTTGTAATTTGTTTTGTATCACTATTTTTATCTAGAAAAATATTATTAAGTCAAACTTATGATCCTCCTGATTTGCAATTTCTGGAACACAAAGCTAAGCAGGAAATTGTCAGAGGGATAAGGGTGTGTAAGAGAAAAACCTGAGCTAAAAAATTACACATGTTTGTGTTTACTAGTACAGGGTTACTAGCACAGGATGCATGAAATTACTAAGGAAAAAAAATCTGAATTGTAACTTGGAAGTTTTTACCTCAGGAAATGAATTCATTTTTATGGGCCTAGTACATTTCATATGGCAAAGAACAGTAGGATATGTGGTATGAGAAATTATTGAAAATCTTGAGTTGAAATCTGATGGTTGTTTATTATTCTATGTCGAATATAAGTGGTAAATTTTAAGGGGAAAATGTATAGGCATAAGTATTTACAAAATGTGTTTGATAGATTTGACACTAATGTGTCAAAGAAGCAAACTTAGCATTCCTTAGTCTTGTCAATTGCCATCTTGTTTAACACTGACTATATTGTTAAGCGATAAATATATATCATGTCAAGTGTTTTTTATATACAGACTGATGTATTGTATATTCCCAATAAATGGATTTAGATTTAGGCAAATTTATTGGATAAGCAAGTTGAAAATATAGAAGCATGTGGAAAACAATTAAAGTCTAACCCTAACAACAGAAGAAAGTCATTTTGCCAAATTATTAGACAGGTTTCAGCACTGTGATCCTTTAAAACATTTCGTTCATTTTTTAATTTAACCAGCCAAATTAACATTCTCCCTCAGAAATATGCACTGTGGTTATGTGCCCTGAAGTCATGTACAGTATTTTAAATGATAGACTAATTTTCTCTTCAGCGTTTTACCGATAGAATTTAAAAGCAAAGTTTTTGCTTTTAAGTCATACATATTACCTTAATACAAAATTATGGTACATTGTACTACTTTCATTTATGCCATACTCTTTTAATTGACAGATATTCCATTTCTAGCCAGATCATATAATTCTATAGCTAATATGCTGAAACTCCTAAATTTTGAAGAATTCAGCTTTTCCTCCCTCATATACGTTTGTCCAATTTGCTACCCTTAAATAATTGTCTCATGTACTACTTTTCATACTATAATACTATTTATATAATACTATTACATGATCCATGAGACTGAAAATAAAAAAAACCCAGATACCTGACACTGATATATTTTGTATTTTATGCAATACTAGTTACTGAACAGGCATATTTCACTTTTTATCTACAAAGCTGTGTTCCGTTTTTAAAAAAAATTTCAAAGTAAATAACTTTTTATTAATATCATGTAAGTGAATATACCAAACTATATACAGTATTCACATTCTCCATCTTAACAATGCTGTTTTCATCAAGGTAAAAAAATATGAAATAATGTTTCCTAAATATAACTAAAAAAAATCTACAAGAATATCTCTCATCTTTGACTATAAGTGACACTCTCAAGGTACAATGTATTTATATTTAACAATTATAGGTATATATTTATTGCTAATATGGGAATAGCATGAGAAAGTTTGAGAAGACTGACATCAAAACTTAAATTATTCACTAGATTTTTCAAAGTCTTCTGGTCATTTCTTTTCCTATAGTTTCTAACACAAGTGTTGGAATAATTTTTTAAATGTAGTAACATATGTGGTGTTCCAGGCTACATATGTTTAACAGGACATTTTAATATTCTCAATACCCCCAAGAACTAATCATGAATTGATGTAGAGAGTGCTAGTAATCTCTCCTCCCCTTTCTCTGCCCCCTCAAAAAATTCTTACCATAACACTGTATTCCATCGCCACTGTATCCAAAGGGGCAGGGTCCACATTTGAATGCCTGATCCTTTGTTGATTCACAGGGCACACCAGGGAAACATGGCATATGTGCACAGTTGAGTTGCTTATTAAGTGATCTCCAGTCAATTGCCAAATGGTTTACACCTGAGGCATAAGGCTTTCTGAATGAAGCAGTCCTTCCTGAAATTCTTGACTGCACAGAGCTCTCTAGTGCCTGGCTACGCTGATTTACACGAAGAGAAAATGATGTTTTCCAATGGAAAGAAGACAGTGTGGTCCATACGGACTGTCTCAAATGCTTTGCTTTAGAACCATGGTCAGAATTAGTCTGGGTAGCTGAAATCCCAAGATATTTTCCAGAAGGTGTCAGATCAGTTGAGGTATGGCTCTGTTGAATAGCATGCAGCTTTGTGCCCATGTCTTCTTGAGCGGAGGTATTCCTTGTGATATCTGCTTGAATCTGTAGTTCATAGTCTGAGAGTATTTTAGCAGCTCCTGCTTCATTTTTTTGAAGAAGGGCTCCCTGTGTGCCATTTTTCACTTTGCTGAATGGAAAGGTTTTTCCTATAGATGGTATAGGAGACAGAGGCACCACTTTTTCTTTGAGTGGAGATTGGATATCAATAGTTAAGGGATATCTTGCTATATGAAAGATTGTTTCTAATTTTGGAATATGATCTTGTGAAGATGCAGAATCAATATCTTGTAAATTCTTTATAACACCTTGGGTAAGGGAGATGTTGGCTTCCCCAGGGACTTTCACAGTTACATCAGACAAACGTTTGGCAGAACTTGACACTAAATGAAAAAAGGTGGATCAGCACAAAATATTTTATATTTTCTTGTGACATTCGATAGACAGACAAACAGACAGATGATAAATATGATAAATATTTTCTGTCGTATGTCATGACAGTCGCAAGTCAAGTTACACATGTGACCAACCGGATTATATGATTATTATTTTTTTGCAACTACCATTAAGTGAACGCAATGGTCATTAAGCAAACACCGTGATCATTGAATGAACACATTGTCAGCAAGGGGCGTTTTTTTGCAGGGAACTGGAAGTAAATGTTGATTTCTGGCAAAAAAACCCAACAACATTGTAAATGGTGATCATGTGATTGTGGGATGCTGCAAACAGCCATAAATGCAGATCGATTGCCGAGCATCAAAATAAGATCATATGATTGCAGGAGGGTGGCCTTCGAACTTTGAATTGGGGTCATAAGTACATTTTGGGGAGAATGATATAATTTCAAATGGTCAGTAAGCAAATAGTCATAAGTCAAGCACTACCTGTATAAATCCTTCCCCTTTCTGGGCTGGATATAGACCTTCATTTAGTTTTCCACAATGCCCTTAACTTTATTTCTTGCAGTGTCTTGACATACCATTGTTCTGGGTCAGAGAAGAGATTCCACCGAAGGACATTTTATTTGAGATCTCAGAATAGGAGGACCCAGTTGGCAATTCAGTTTGGACTTTTTAATATAAATTAGCACTTTAAAAAACACACACACACAAATCAGAACAGCTTAGGCGTCTGAATCATTATTGGTGAGAAATGTGTGCAATTTGCATCTGAATGAAAACTGATCTAATATCAGTTTTTTGCAGCAAAAATTCCCCAAATAAAGTTGAATTATCATTTTAAATTCCCAGTTCTCCAAATGTGCCAGGTTACAAGAACATTTGAAAAAAACAAACAAAAAGGAAAAAGGAAAAAGACCTGTTAGGGAAAACAGTTTGCAAAACAGAAAAAAGGCAAACATTTATATTCTATTTTTTGCTAAGGTGAGCACTGAAGGTGGCTCACAAAGTTTTAAAATATCATAAATAAAATATACCATAAAAACAGTACAAAATATACAAAATGCTGCTAACACTAAAATCAGCTATTAAGAGGAGATATTTCTCTTCTCGGATGTTCTAAATGGTGAGAGACTGAAGCCAAATTGCTCCACAAAAGAACGCATTATGTAGCCCAAAAACAATTCCTGCATTGAGAATAATGCAGAAGACAGTTTTCACCCATCTATAAAATAGATGCACTGACAGCATAAACACCGTCAAGAGGTAAATGTTAATGGCTGAAGAAGTTGGTAACAATAGAGACAGTTCTTCAGTCAGTTAGATTTTAATGACCAATTAGCACCTTAATAAATAAGATCTTCTATTTAATATGTTAGGGAAATTTTTTATCTCAAATAGGTTTGATAAGAATACTGCTACAGTTTTAACTTAAACCTTCAATTGTGATTATCTGCAGAGAAACCTGGTGCCACAATTAAACTTCCCTGAAGCAATCCACAAGACTCTCTTCCAACTCTGTTCTCACCCTATCTCAAAGCTTGGAGGAAAAGCCAGCTCTTCACCACCCAGAATGTCATTTCTACAAGAGACTGCTGTATTTTCCAGATAAGATATGTATCTTAAATATATTTGTCAGTTAGAAATTCTGACTATTCCTCTAAAGTTTGAAAATGTAACTTGGAAGGCCCTTTCTATCCACTCCTGATTTTGAAATTATGTTCCCAACTAAAGAACCTCACATGGCTAAGTTCCTCTTCAAAGGGACATTCAATGTATCAGCTAATTCTTTCCTACACAATACCTTCCTCAAATTAATACTGAGAACCAGTACTGCAACAAGATACTGTAAAGTCCTAATCAAAGTCAGTTGTTCTGATGATAAGTTCAGAATTGTCCTATAGTAGTAGTAGTAGTATCACCAATTGGAATCTTCTATTTCTTTCCCAATTTCCTACCCAAGTTATTGAGTTTTAAATTTTGGACTCATTTAAAATATTTATATACCACTCTATATCATATTCTCAGAGAAACCTACAGTATCATCTTCCACTGAATGCATAATTAATACATTCCCAAATGGGGTTGCATTGAACTAGTCATACAGTAGTGTAATAGGATCTTTTTCACTTTGCTTGCCAATATAAGTTTCTAAGGAGTTTTTGAATTAATGAATAAAATATCCAAATAACTGGGTGATAGAAGTATCTGTTTAAAACAGCAAGTGGCAGAAAATGGTCTCCTACTTTCTCTTCCATTTAATTTTATACTGTACTTTTGCTGGCAAGGATTATCACATTATTTAAAATGCTACATAATTTACAGAGGCTGAGAGGAAAGTGGGTTTTACAAGTAGAGATTAGAATCAAAGCAGTATTTTTTTAAAATGTCATATTTTTTTTATTAAACTGTGAAGAAGGGTTAACACTGAAAGGTCGCCCGAGATCAACAGCTTTTTCTTTTTCTTTTATTTCAAATAGTCTTCAATATCTTAAGATGTATCATCCATTATCAACGGAAGAAGCAGAAGTGGTTATCCCTGCCCCAATGTGCTACCATATAATGGAAGAAGATGGAAAATAATGGTGACAGCATAAAATGCTCAAGGTCAAAATGAAATCTGCATGCCCCCCACAAAGCAACATTATTTTGTATAGGCCTGTCAGAATAAATTAATTAATGTACTTGTATATATGAATAGATTAAAAAAAAATCAGATGCACATTGGATATATTCCTGTCTTTAACTCTTGCATAATAAGGAAGAGAAACATTTGCTTGGCATTTTCCTTCTAATATAAGAGTTTTGTGGATCTTTTGGAATGCACAAAGCTCTGTGCATTTAGGAAACAATAGAATGTAAGGGCCAGGCCAAGAACAGTTATAAAGCAGTTATACAGCATGCTTTAAAGCAGGGGTGTCGAACTGCTGGCCCACGGGCCAGATGTGTCATTCCAAAACCGCGCCCACCCCATTGCTGGCAATGGAAAAAAAGTCACGATATGTCGCGACACGTCATTTGACGTCGCGAGTTTGACACCCGTTTTAAAGAGATTCTGGCAAAGGCCAGTGACATGAAGGAAAAAAACCCTGAGGTGTGTAATTTGTACTTTTGTTCTTGAGGCTCTCTCTCTCTCCCCATCAAGGCAGCATCCTTGACTTAACAACCATTCATTTAGTGACCATTCAAAGTTACAATGGCACTGAAAAAAGTGACTTATGACCATTTTTCACACGTATGACCATTGCATCATCCCCATGGTCACGTGATCAAAATTCAGATGCTTGGCAAATGGCAACTATTTATGATGGTTGCAGTGTCCCAGTGTCACCTGATCACCTTTTGCAACTTTCTGACAAAGTCAATGGGTAAGCCAGATTCACTTAACAACCTTGTTATTAACTTAACAACTGCACTAATTCACTTAACACCTGTGACAAGGGGCAAAACTTACTTAACAACTCTCTTGCAAAGGAAATTTTGGGTCCAGTTGTGGTTTTTAAGATAAGAACTATCAGTATATTTCCCTGGTAATGAAAGGAGAAGAATTGCGGGTCAACAGTGGCTGTCATAATATCTGCTTTTGTTGCCCTCATGGCTTGGTTGGTTTATGATCTTGCACATGTAAGGAATGAGTTGTTCTACTACTTGCCCAGCAATCTTTGGTGAAGAGCCTTGTCCCTTTTGGATACCTTCTGAGCAGCTATAATAGTCAGTGAGAATTAACACACAAGACAAAAGATGCCAGCCTGCCTGTTTTATAATGTTGCTGTTAGAGGGTAGTTTCATAATATATAGCCAATAGTCCTTCAAGTCATTGTATTTAAGCATCTGTTTACTTAATTGTATGAATATCTGCTTGCCGGGAATTCAAATTGATTTTTATCAGCCTTTTCATTATTTGCTGGGACAGAAAATTGAATGATTAGATACCTGTTCTTCATCACCTCCAGATTAAATTACCATAACATTTTTTCCACAGAGCTGGAAAAGCATTCTGAATATCAGCCCATATGAAATACTGAAGCCTGATTTTGATACTTACCCTTAAATGTATAATTACTTTAGAGACAAGATATTTAAATTGCTCCCTCCTTGCCTTTAAACCTGTCAACATCAATCTTTGAAGGACACCTTACTCTGTGTTCTACCACTGTCTGAAGTGTCAGCCCTGTCTGGGGATCTTTGATACAGTTTTCATTGTTATGATTGCTGGAATTTTACTAGAATTTTAGTTCATACATTTTTTTCATGTTAATTGCAGCTTTTTAAAAAATATTTTATTGGGTTATGGTTCCATGATAATTTTTAATATTTTTATTTAAATCAATAATTTAAATAATTAAATTGCATTGAGCCAGTTTGATGTAGTGGTTCAGGGTGCTGACCTAGAAACCAGAAGATGGTGAGTTCTAGTCCCAGTTTAGGCATGAAAACTGGCTGAATGATTTTGGACCAGTCACTCTTTTTCAGTTATACCCATCTCAAAGGGTTGCTGTTGTTGGGAAAACAGGTGGAAGAAGTATTAGGTATGTTGAATTACTTATAAAGTAATAAAGGCACGATAATAATCTAATAATTTTTTTTTTCAAAAAATTACATTTGATCAGTTTTATATTGTATGAAAATATAACATTGTTTTGTGATTGTTGGGTATATGTTTTGTATGTATGTATGTATGTATGTATGTATATATGTATGTGTATATATATATATATATATATATATATATATATATATATATATATATAAAACAATTCATATATAGAGAGTTTATATTAATGTTTCCTAATGCATGTTATTAATATACATTCCTTATAGATGTTTAATGTAATTTTCCTTGATGTTCTCTTTTTTTCCTATCTATGTGCATAACCCTCAAACTATTTTCTTATGGATAAGCAGCACAATACAAGGTGCACAAAACAATTAAGAAGTAATTAGCAAAAGAAATACAAGAAAAAGATCTTAGTTTATATTAACATCATCCCCTATTTCAAAACTTGGAAAGCCATGCTTGCTTTCATCTTGTCCATATTCTCATTTGGACATGCTTTGCACATGGCATAACAATGTTATTATGCTGTGTGTGAAGCAATGTATGAAGGGTATATTTATTCTTCCCTCGTATATTTGGGATTCAGTCTTCATTCATTCTTTTAACATTACAATAAAACCTGAACATATTGATTTTATTCTTGTTACTCAATTTTGTATTTAGCCTATGCCATTGTAAGCCACCTAGAACAGACATGTCAAACATAAGGCCCCGGGGCCAGATGCGGCCTGCGAAGTGGTTTCATGCGGCCTGCGAAGCCATCCTGGAAACAGTGAGGGAACGGCCCCCACTGCCTTGGCCCTGGCCCTGGCCAGCCAGGAGCCAATGTACAATTTTGTGGTGGCCATCTTGGCACTTGCCCCGGTGGACCATGCCTTGGCACTTGCCCTGGTCCCACCCCCTTGTTACATGCAAATAAAACCTCAGATCTGTCCCACTCCTGCCCAGGCCCCCACAGGCACCCTTGACGTGAATGTAGAACTGGCCATGCCCACCCAGTAGGCCACACCCACTCCATCCACACCCACCCAGTAGGCTGCACCCACTCTGGCCACACCAACCCCCCCCCCAGGGTAACTATAATGCTGATGTGGCCCTCAGTGAAATTGAATTTGACACCCCTGACCTAGAGTCACTTTGGATAGTGAGACAGGCAGCATATAAATTTAATAAATAAACAAATTAAAATAAAACAAACCAACATTTTTCAATCCCTCATTTCCTTTAGGCCTTGTCTCCTTTGAGCACATATATCTATACCAGGGGCCAACTTTTGGGCTGTGGCCCACTACCAGGTTGTGGCTTCCTGGCCATTGGGCCATGGAACAAGCTGGCCAGTGTGCACAAGTGTGCATAAACTCACCCCCACTTGCACCGCCGCTATGCAAATGGGGTGCCATGCGGCAAAAACAGGGCACTGCTTGGCAAAAACGGGGTGATGCTAGTGAGTGCCACGCAGGCGCAAGCACCACCCTTTTTATATCACAAATGCTTGCAGCCCTGTTCGTGTGTGTGCGCACACATGCGTGTAAAATGTTTCGCCCTCACTTTCTCTCCAGTCCACCAACCGAGAAAAGTTGGAGACCTCTGATACACTAATGCTACCACATTTGACTTACCTTTTTTGCCTTCCAATATTTCTAGCTTTTATTTGCATGTAAGAAAGTTGAAATAAATATACTTTCATATCCACTTTTGCTTCCTTCATTTATTCCTTAGGCCACACACTAACATTCTATAGATTTTACACAGCAAAATTCACCTGCTTGTTTAGGTTGCTTTCCACAATCTGTAGAAGTGGTCGTCAAATGCACATGGTCTTCTGTTCATTAGTTTTCAGATCTGTACTTTGAACATTATTGAACTTAGAACTTATAGTAATATTAGCATCACAGTAACATTCACTGTTACAAATGCTAAGCTCCTAACATAATATTGTCTACATTCTGAAATACATGTCATGTATTTTCCACATCCATTCATGTCTAGACTAAACACATTTCTAATATCACCATAAACATTCATATACTGTAATTTATCTACAAATGCTTTAAACATCTTACACCTTGCTCAATTTTAATCATTCATTATGCATCCTATTTATTCTCACAAATATTTTATTTTCATCAAATACACTTCAAAGCATTTAGCAATCAAAATTCAATTGCAATCTAATTACATCTCCAGCAAACATAATTCAAGCTCATTTACTGTCTCAAAAGCAACCATCATACAATAATATTTCTTTCTCACATTCATACATTCTCAATGACCTGCTGAAGGGCAAAATTCTGGTCTGCATACTCCTGTCCAATATAAACCATACTTTACTTTTCAAATATTATTCACTATTCATTCATTTGTTATCCACTGACATACTGGCAGATGACACCCAGCTTTATATCTCTACCCTTTGAGTGATGATGTGGATGTCGTATCCCAGTGTCTGGAGGCTGTTGGGGACTGGATGGAGTGAAACAAGTTCTGACTCAACCCTAGCAAGGTGGAGTGGCTGTGGGTATTTGGATCCCCAGAAACAAGGTTCTTCCATTTTTGATTCTGGGTGGAGTTGCACTGCCCCAGGTTGTCCCAGTGTGCAATGTGTGGGTCCCCCAGGACTCATGGTTTCTGCTCAAAAAACAGGTGGCAGCCTTTGCACACCTTTGGACTGTGGGCTAGCTGCATCAATACCTGTTTTGGGAGGACTTGACTAACCACTAGGTTAGATGACTATAGCACATCTGTATATGAAGTTGCCTCTGAAGACCATTTGAAAACTTCTAGTGGTGCAGAGTGTGACTGTGCAGGCAATAAATTGTGCCAGAAACATGGCACACATATAACCACCTCTATGTGAACTGCATTGGTTATTGGTGCATTTCTGGGTACAATTCAGGATGCTGGTGGTTACCTTTAAAACACTACATGGCTTTTACCTGAGGGATTGCCTTTTTCCAAGAATCTCTATCATCTAACCAGATCAAGCAGAATGAGCATGCTGCAGATCCCATCAGTCAAGGAGTCTCAGCTGGTGGGGAGAAAAAGATGAGCTTTTTCTGCAGTGGCCCTTGCTCTATGGAACATCCTCCCTTTGGAGATTAGAATGGCCCCACACCATGTTAGCCTTTTTTATAAGGCACTAAAAACCTGGCTATGTTTATGATCTGGGATGTTGCATATGTTAAGGGCCCCATTTCCTAGCTGTACTGCTAACTGGCCAAATATTTTGCTCCCATGTGTATGTAATCTGTATGTTTTTAGTGTTTTTTATTTTTGTTGTTTCAAAATGTTTTTAGTATTTTTAACTGTAACGTATTTTTTTAATTGTAAGCTGCTTAGAGTCATTGACTAAGATGGGCAGCTATAGAAATTGAATGAATAAATAAAAAGCCTTTCAATCAAAGTTCTCTTTCATTCTTTTAGTCAAAATTCTTCCCTTTTCAGATCTTATTATAGCAATAGCAATAGCACTTAGACTTATATACCGCTGCATAGTGCTTTATAGAACTTTATGAGCTGTTTATAGAGTCAGCATATTGCCCCCAACAATCTGGGTTCCCATTTTATGGACTTCAGAAAGATGGAAAGTTGAGTTAACCTCTAGTCCCATCAGGATTGAACTCCATGCTATCGGCAGAGTACTCCCATCTAACCACTGTGCCACCAGAAGTCTTCTAATGATCTTATCAACATGTAGAGTATTGTACTACTGTACAGCAGTTCTTGCTTTCACTGTTATAAGAACTCTTTCTTAATAAGACACAAGTGGATTATATACATACATACATACATATATATATATATATATATATAGGTCTTTGGTTGTTCGGGTTTTCTCCCGCGTAAAATTGGAAGTGTCTTGGCAACGTTTCGACGAAGTCCCATTCGTCATCTTCAGGCTGGTGCTTTCAGCTTCGTGCCTCGAGCAGCAGTATGTGGTCTTGGCTGTTTCTTCCTTTTAACTGCCAGTGGAGGTATGAACTGATTGGGTGGGAGCTTGGCTGTGTTCTGATTGGGTGGAGGTGTGTTCTGATTGGTTAGGGGCTTGGCTGTGCTCTGATTGTCTGGGGGTTGGCTGTGCTCTGATTGGCTGGGGGGTTGGCTGTGCTCTGATTGGCTGGGGGAGTGTTCTGTTTGGTTGTGCTCAGGTTAGTCTGAGTTGCAGAGGGATTCAAGATTTTGGGCTGCCCTGCCATTCCTTGGCTTCGCGTTCGTGGTCGTGCTTCCTCTTCATGGAGGGTGTCAGTTTGCTTCATGTATGGATTGGGGGGGTTTAAAGTGGCTAATGATGCAGCTGTGGTCTGGCTTCTGGTTTGTGGTCGTGCCTCATAGTCAGTGTGGCTTTGGGTTTGTTTTTTGCGTGGATGTTTGGTGGTGACATCCTGCGTGGTTTTTGTGAGTGTGGGTCTGGTATCATTTTTTGTGTTAGGGAGTCGTTTGTCAATGAGGGCGGGTTTCCAAATGGCTGGTAGGCGGGAGGTATCATCTCGCTTGTTCATGCTGTGTGGGCGTTTTTCTATCTCGATGGCTTCTCTGATTATTCTGTTATTAAAATGTTCACTTTTGGCAATGGTTCTGGTATTTTTAAAGTCAATTTCATGTCCTGTGGCTTTAAGGTGTTGGACCAGGGAAGATGTTGGTTCCTCTTTTTTGACTGAGTTCTTATGTTCTTCAATGCGTGCACTTATTCTTCTGTTGGTTTGTCCGATGTATGTGGTGGGACAAGTGGTGCATGGGATTTCGTATACTCCTTGATTTTCTAATTCAATTTTATCTTTGGGGTTTCTAAGGATGGTGGATATTTTTCTGTTTGTGCAGAATGCTGTTTTGATGTTGTGTTTATGGAGGATCTTACTGATTCTGTCTGTGATGCCTTTTATGTATGGGAGGATGGCTTTGCCGTTTTTTGTTCTTTGTCTTGGATTTTAGTGGGGGTTTCTTTTTGGATTGGTTTGTAATCTTATTTCTATGGAATCCATTGGATGTTAGTACATTGGTGAGAGTGTGTGTAGTTCGGTTTTAGGTGTTGTTCGTCAGCTAAGCGTTTGTTCTGGAGATGAGTGTCTTGGCTACAGAGTTGATCTGTGCTGGGTGGTGGTGTGAGAGAGCGTGCAGATAGCGGTTTGTGTGTGTTTTCTTCTGGTAGATGGTGTGTCCTAGGGAGCCATTGGATTTCTTGTAGACTAAGACATCCAGGAAGGGAAGTTGGTTGTTAGCTTCTGTTTCCATGGTGAACTGTATTTTGGGGTGTAGGCTGTTGAGGTGTGTGAGGAAGTTGTCCAGTTTTTCTTTCCCATGTGGCCAGATTATGAAGGTGTCGTCTACGTATCTGAGCCAGAGTTTGGGTTTGTGATCAGATTTTTCTAGAGCTTGGGTTTCAAAGTGTTCCATGTAGAGGTTGGCAATGACAGGTGAGAGGGGTGATCCCATGGGTGCTCCTTCTGTTTTTTTTTTTTTCTCTAGAAAAATACCCCAAAATACAGTTCACCATGGAAACAGAAACTAACAACCAACTTCCCTTCCTGGATGTCTTAGTCTACAAGAAATCCAATGGCTCCCTAGGACACACCATCTACCAGAAGAAAACACACACAAACCGCTATCTGCACGCTCTCTCACACCACCACCCAGCACAGATCAACTCTGTAGCCAAGACACTCATCTCCAGAACAAAACGCTTAGCTGACGAACAACACCTAAAACCCGAACTACACACTCTCACCAATGTACTAACATCCAATGGATTCCATAGAAATAAGATTACAAACCTAATCCAAAAAGAAACCCCCACTAAAATCCAAGACAAAGAACAAGAAAACGGCAAAGCCCTCCTCCCATACATAAAAGGCACCACAGACAGAATCAGTAAGATCCTCCATAAACACAACATCAAAACAGCATTCTGCACAAACAGAAAAATATCCACCATCCTTAGAAACCCCAAAGATAAAATTGAATTAGAAAATCAAGGAGTATACGAAATCCCATGCACCACTTGTCCCACCACATACATCGGACAAACCAACAGAAGAATAAGTGCACGCATTGAAGAACATAAGAACTCAGTCAAAAAAGAGGAACCAACATCTTCCCTGGTCCAACACCTTAAAGCCACAGGACATGAAATTGACTTTAAAAATACCAGAACCATTGCCAAAAGTGAACATTTTAATAACAGAATAATCAGAGAAGCCATCGAGATAGAAAAACGCCCACACAGCATGAACAAGCGAGATGATACCTCCCGCCTACCAGCCATTTGGAAACCCGCCCTTATTGACAAACGACTCCCTAACACAAAAAATGATACCAGACCCACACTCACAAAAACCACACAGGATGTCACCACCACACATCCACGCAAAAAACAAACCCAAAGCCACACCGATGATGAGGCACGACCACAAACCAGAAGCCAGACCACAGCTGCATCATTAGCCACTTTAAACCCCTCCAATCCATACATGAAGCAAACTGACACCCTCCATGAAGAGGAAGCACGACCACGAACACGAAGCCAAGGAATGGCAGGGCAGCCCAAAATCTTGAATCCCTCTGCAACTCAGACTAACCTGAGCACAACCAAACAGAACACTCCCCCAGCCAATCAGAGCACAGCCAATCAGAGCACAGCCAACCCCCAGCCAATCAGAGCACAGCCAAGCCCCTAACCAATCAAAACACACCTCCACCCAATCAGAACACAGCCAAGCTCCCACCCAATCAGTTCATACCCCACTGGCAGTTAAAAGGAAGAAACAGCTAAGACCACACATTGCAGCTCGAAGCACGAAGCTGAAAACACCAGCCTGAAGATGACGAATGGGACTTCGTCGAAACGTCGCCAAGACACTTCCAATTTTACGCGGGAGAAAACCCGAACAACCAAAGACCTATATATATATATATATATATATATATATATATATATATATATATATATATATATACGATTAAAAAGGTTAAAAATGTGAACCCTAGGGATATTCATAATAAAATATAAAACTGAACACTAGGGTAATAAAAACTAAAGAAGTTTTTAATGGGTTAAAACTATAAAAGTTTTAAAAAGCGCCAAGCTTTCGCCGTCACCTGCCGGCATCCTCAGGGCTGGCATGCCAGAGAATGAGAAAGTCTTTTTATAGGCGTGCCGAGGTTTGCGCTCGGCTCCTTGATCTTGTTATGGGGCCTGATTGGTTCAGCCGTATGTAGTTGGCCTGCACTTTTTTTCTCTTCGTAGTTGTATTTTTATCCTCGTCCGTCTCCAGTTCTCCCAACCTCAGATTAGCTGAATGGCAATTCCAGTTATTTCGGTTGCTTTCATGTTCCGATCTCCCCTCAGGCTTGGGTGGTGGTGGACGTTCCAAGTTCCTTTCTCCGCCCCGTTCTGTCCGGTTGCTACTTTTAGAGTCCCATATATTTCCGGTCTCAATGCTTTCGGTTTTAATATGTTTATCATCCTGGTAATCCCGTAAATTGTTACGAGTCTGGTATAGCGTGGGGGGGTATTCCGCATGGTGGAGGGGTCGTCTCTGGTTCGTTGTCATGCCCAGCTGTCTCGCACGTGTCTTACTCCGAGTGCTCAATCCTGGGGGTGTGTTCACAGTCATCGGGGCGCGTCCCTCCTGGTTACCGTGTTCTTCCTTAGTTCTCCCCTTTTTTACCTTGTTGGAAGCGCTCGCGTATGTTCTATGGGAGTCCTCAGGATTGTCAGGTAGGGGGTATGACAGCTCCATCTCTCGCCCCCTGCCGCTCTCCGACTTTCCTTCCTCCTCTCCAACGGTATGTAGGGGTTCATCATCAACCACCTCCCATGGTTTGTCCTCATAGGAGCTGATCGTTCCAGCTACATGGGGAGGTTTTCTCCTCCTTTCCCGACCAGCTGCGATGTTTCTCTGGGATAGGAGAGGAAACCAAGAATGTAATCAGGCAACAGGTCACGAGCCTAATTATGAGCCACAGACACCAACAAGTTTTATCGGCAGAGGAAAGGGTGGCTTTAAGCCAACTTAGAAAAGATGACACCATTGTCATCCTCCCAGCCGATAAGGGGAGGGCAACTGTCGTTTTAGACAAAGAGGCATACGTAAGAAAGGCATTGGATTTACTCCAAGACGGTGCTGCCTATAGAGTGGTTAGTAAAGATCCCTCCACCACTTTGAGAAACCGTACTAACAAGCTCCTTGATGACCTCAAACGTAAGGGGAGGATGGGGGAAGAAGTGCTGAGAAGGATCCGTCCTGGTGACTCAGCACTCGCTAGATTCTATGGCTTACCTAAGATACATAAGCCCAATGTCCCCCTCCGCCCCATCGTAGCATTTAGGGGTACCCCCATCTCTGAACTTGCCAAGTGGCTGAGCGTTCGCATCGGCCACTTGGCAAGTAACAGCGACACCACCGTAAGATCGGCAGAAGAATTCCTCAATAGAATAAAAACCCTGAAGGTAGAAGAGGATGAGCTCATGGTCTCCTTTGACGTAGTTTCTTTATTTACGTCCATCCCGCAGAAACTTGTGGTTGAGGTCCTAAGAGACCGGCTTAACCAAGGAGACCATGGGCAACACCAGGACTCCCTTCAAACGGAGGACTTGGTAAAGCTCATGGAAATATGTCTTAACACCTACTTCACCTTCCAGGGGGTTATATATGAGCAAATTAAAGGAACACCTATGGGGTCGCCGATCTCGAGTGTGGTTGCAGAGATGGTACTCCAGCAGCTGGAACACATAGCGATGGCCCAACACCAACCAAAATTTTGGGCCCGCTATGTGGATGATACGTTTGCGGTCATTAAGAAAAGACACAAAACTGAATTTATGGGCATCCTGAATTCGGTATACCCGGACATCCAATTCACCATGGAGGAAGAAGATCAGGGCAGTCTAGCATTTTTGGATGTACTAGTGCAGCGCCAGGTGGATGGATGTCTAGCTACCAGGGTATACCAAAAACCAACGTGTACAGAGAGGATTCTCCACTTTAGGAGTAATCACCCGATGGCCCATAAAGCCAGTTGTGTCAGGACGCTATTCAAACGAGTGGAGACACACTGCAGCACCGTCAAAGCCAAAAAAGAAGAGAGAAACCACCTCTTCCGAACATGTAGAGGCAACGGCTACCCGGTTAAAATCATTAATCAGTTCAGGAGACCACCTGGACTCCGGAGTAACCCTGCATCTCAAGAATCTGTGCCTCAAGCCACCACACGTATTGCCCTCCCCTATATCCATAACGTATCGGAAGCCACAGCTAGGATCCTGGCACCACACAAAATACAGGTGGCCCATAGACCCAACCAAACACTGCGAGCGGCCATAATGCGCCCTAAGGACCCGCTCCCCAGCAACGAAAGATCAGCAGCCGTCTATAGGATTGACTGTACGGACTGCCAATGTAATTATACTGGGGAGACTGCTAAACGCATTAAGACCAGGGTCCATGAGCACGAATTAGCAGTGAGAAGGAGAGACTGTCACTCCCAAATATGGGCCCATATGGTGGATCTAGGCCATACGTTTAACTTTAGTGACGTCAGTGTATTGGCAAATGATAACACCAAAGGGGGCCGCCTTCTTAGAGAAGCATGGCTGTCAGACAGTAAGTCTATTAATAGGCACATTGACCTATGCCCATCCTATTTAGCCTTAAGATCATGGAGTGCCAATAATCGGCGGCAACACCCCCGACGGCTTGATAACAATCTGGGTAGCACCCGCAGCGCCCAACGAACCAGGTGCAATTCGAAAGAAAGGAAGCAAACGCGAGGCACCTTGACCATCCCCGTGGGACTGCCGCAATCCCAGAAGATCAGGGGAGGGACAAGAACCAAGGTCCGGACCCCCGGCTACAAAGAGGAGATGAGGGAAGATACGGCAGGTGGAAATGCGGAGGAATCACCAAACGCAATGGCCTGCCCACACACCAAAAGAAACATCGCAGTACTCAACTAGTACATCCAAAAATGCTAGACTGCCCTGATCTTCTTCCTCCAGGGTGAATTGGATGTCCGGGTATACCGAATTCAGGATGCCCATAAATTCAGTTTTGTGTCTTTTCTTAATGACCGCAAACGTATCGTCCACATAGCGGGCCCAAAATTTTGGTTGGTATTGGGCCATCGCTGTGTGTTCCAGCTGCTGGAGTACCATCTCTGCAACCACACTAGAGATCGGCGACCCCATAGGTGTTCCTTTAATTTGCTCATATATAACCCCCTGGAAGGTGAAGTAGGTGTTAAGACATATTTCCATGAGCTTTACCAAGTCCTCCGTTTGAAGGGAGTCCTGGTGTTGCCCATGGTCTCCTTGGTTAAGCCGGTCTCTTAGGACCTCAACCACAAGTTTCTGCGGGATGGACGTAAATAAAGAAACTACGTCAAAGGAGACCATGAGCTCATCCTCTTCTACCTTCAGGGTTTTTATTCTATTGAGGAATTCTTCTGCCGATCTTACGGTGGTGTCGCTGTTACTTGCCAAGTGGCCGATGCGAACGCTCAGCCACTTGGCAAGTTCAGAGATGGGGTACCCCTAAATGCTACGATGGGGCGGAGGGGGACATTGGGCTTATGTATCTTAGGTAAGCCATAGAATCTAGCGAGTGCTGAGTCACCAGGACGGATCCTTCTCAGCACTTCTTCCCCCATCCTCCCCTTACGTTTGAGGTCATCAAGGAGCTTGTTAGTACGGTTTCTCAAAGTGGTGGAGGGATCTTTACTAACCACTCTATAGGCAGCACCGTCTTGGAGTAAATCCAATGCCTTTCTTACGTATGCCTCTTTGTCTAAAACGACAGTTGCCCTCCCCTTATCGGCTGGGAGGATGACAATGGTGTCATCTTTTCTAAGTTGGCTTAAAGCCACCCTTTCCTCTGCCGATAAAACTTGTTGGTGTCTGTGGCTCATAATTAGGCTCGTGACCTGTTGCCTGATTACATTCTTGGTTTCCTCTCCTATCCCAGAGAAACATCGCAGCTGGTCGGGAAAGGAGGAGAAAACCTCCCCATGTAGCTGGAACGATCAGCTCCTATGAGGACAAACCATGGGAGGTGGTTGATGATGAACCCCTACATACCGTTGGAGAGGAGGAAGGAAAGTCGGAGAGCGGCAGGGGGCGAGAGATGGAGCTGTCATACCCCCTACCTGACAATCCTGAGGACTCCCATAGAACATACGCGAGCGCTTCCAACAAGGTAAAAAAGGGGAGAACTAAGGAAGAACACGGTAACCAGGAGGGACGCGCCCCGATGACTATGCACACACCCCCAGGATTGAGCACTCGGAGTAAGACACGTGCGAGACAGCTGGGCATGACCACGAACAAGAGACGACCCCTCCACCATGCGGAATACCCCCCCACGCTATACCAGACTCGTAACAATTTACGGGATTACCAGGATGATAAACATATTAAAACCGAAAGCATTGAGACCGGGAATATATGGGACTCTAAAAGTAGCAACCGGACAGAACGGGGCGGAGAAAGGAACTTGGAACGTCCACCACCACCCAAGCCTGAGGGGAGATCGGAACATGAAAGCAACCGAAATAACTGGAATTGCCATTCAGCTAATCTGAAGTTGGGAGAACTGGAGACGGACGAGGATAAAAATACAACTAAGAAGAGAAAAAAAGCGCAGGCCAACTACACACGGCTGAACCAATCAGGCCCCATAACAAGATCAAGGAGCCGAGTGCAAACCTCGGCACGCCTATAAAACGACCTTCTCATTCTCTGGCACGCCAGCCCTGAGGATGCCGGCAGGTGACGGCGAAAGCTTGGCGCTTTTTAAAACTTTTATAGTTTTAACCCATTAAAAACTTCTTTAGTTTTTATGACCCTAGTGTTCATTTTTATATTTTATTATGAATATCCCTAGGGTTCACATTTTTAACCTTTTTAATCGTGAATATATATATATTTTTTCTGAGGTTTTCGCGGGTATTTGTATGTAGGTCTTTGGTTGTTCGGGTTTTCTCCCACGTAAAATTGGAAGTGTCTTGGCGACGTTTCGACGAAGTCCCATTCGTCATCTTCAGGCTGGTGCTTTCAGCTTCGTGCCTCAAGCTGCAGTGTGTGGTCTTGGCTGTTTCTTCCTTTTAACTGCCAGTGGAGGTATGAACTGATTGGGTGGGAGCTTGGCTGTGTTCTGATTGGGTGGAGGTGTGTTTTGATTGGTTAGGGGCTTGGCTGTGCTCTGATTGGCTGGGGGGTTGGCTGTGCTCTGATTGGCTGTGCTCTGATTGGCTGGAGGAGTGTTCTGTTTGGTTGTGCTCAGGTTAGTCTGAGTTGCAGAGGGATTCAAGATTTTGGGCTGCCCTGCCATTCCTTGGCTTCGTGTTCGTGGTCGTGCTTCCTCTTCATGGAGGGTGTCAGTTTGCTTCGTGTATGGATTGGGGGGGGGTTAAAGTGGCTAATGATGCAGCTGTGGTCTGGCTTCTGGTTTGTGGTCGTGCCTCATAGTCAGTGTGGCTTTGGGTTTGTTTTTTGCGTGGATGTTTGGTGGTGACCTCCTGTGTGGTTTTTGTGAGTGTGGGTCTGGTATCATTTTTTTGTGTTAGGGAGTTGTTTGTCAATAAGGGCGGGTTTCCAAATGGCTGGTAGGCGGGAGGTATCATCTCGCTTGTTCATGCTGTGTGGGCGTTTTTCTATCTCGGTGGCTTCTCTGATTATTCTGTTATTAAAATGTTAACTTTTGGCAATGGTTCTGGTATTTTTAAAGTCAATTTCATGTCCTGTGGCTTTAAGGTGTTGGACCAGGGAAGATGTTGGTTCCTCTTTTTTGACTGAGTTCTTATGTTATTCAATGCGTGCACTTATTCTTCTGTTGGTTTGTCCGATGTATGTGGTGGGACAAGTGGTGCATGGGATTTCGTATACTCCTTGATTTTCTAATTCAATTTTATCTTTGGGGTTTCTAAGGATGGTGGATATTTTTATGTTTGTGCAGAATGCTGTTTTGATGTTGTGTTTATGGAGGATCTTACTGATTCTGTCTGTGGTGCCTTTTATGTATGGGAGGAGGGCTTTGCCGTTTTCTTGTTCTTTGTCTTGGATTCTAGTGGGGGTTTCTTTTTGGATTAGGTTTGTAATCTTATTTCTATGGAATCCATTGGATGTTAGTACATTGGTGAGAGTGTGTAGTTCGGTTTTTAGGTGTTGTTCGTCAGCTAAGCGTTTTTTTCTGGAGATGAGTGTCTTGGCTACAGAGTTGATCTGTGCTGGGTGGTGGTGTGAGAGAGCGTGCAGATAGGGGTTTGTGTGTGTTTTCTTCTGGTAGATGGTGTGTCCTAGGGAGCCATTGGATTTCTTGTAGACTAAGACATCCAGGAAGGGAAGTTGGTTGTTAGTTTCTGTTTCCATGGTGAACTGTATTTTGGGGTGTAGGCTGTTGAGGTGTGTGAGGAAGTTGTTCAGTTTTTCTTTCCCATGTGGCCAGATTATGAAGGTGTCGTCTACGTATCTGAGCCAGAGTTTGGGTTTGTGATCCGATTTTTCTAGAGAAAAAAAACAAATAGAAGGAGCACCCATGGGATCAACCCTCTCACCTGTCATTGCAAACCTCTACATGGAACACTTTGAAACCCAAGCTCTAGAAAAATCGGATCACAAACCCAAACTCTGGCTCAGATAAGTAGACGACACCTTCATAATCTGGCCACATGGGAAAGAAAAACTGGACAACTTCCTCACACACTTCAACAGCCTACACCCCAAAATACAGGTCACCATGGAAACAGAAGCTAACAACCAACTTCCCTTCCTGGATGTCTTAGTCTACAAGAAATCCAATGGCTCCCTAGGACACACCATCTACCAGAAGAAAACACACACAAACCGCTATCGGCACGCTCTCTCACACCACCACCCAGCACAGATCAACTCTGTAGCCAAGACACTCATCTCCAGAACAAAACGCTTAGCTGACGAACAACACCTAAAACCCGAACTACACACTCTCACCAATGTACTAACATCCAATGGATTCCATAGAAATAAGATTACAAACCTAATCCAAAAAGAAACCACCACTAAAATCCAAGACAAAGAACAAGAAAACGGCAAAGCCATCCTCCCATACATAAAAGGCATCACAGACAGAATCAGTAAGATCCTCCATAAACACAACATCAAAACAGCATTCTGCACACACAGAAAAATATCCACCATCCTTAGAAACCCCCAAGATAAAATTGAATTAGAAAATCAAGGAGTATACGAAATCCCATGCACCACTTGTCCCACCACATACATCGGACAAACCAACAGAAGAATAAGTGCACGCATTGAAGAACATAAGAACTCAGTCAAAAAAAGAGGAACCAACATCTTCCCTGGTCCAACACCTTAAAGCCACAGGACATGAAATTGACTTTAAAAATACCAGAACCATTGCCAAAAGTGCACATTTTAATAACAGAATAATCAGAGAAGCCATCGAGATAGAAAAACGCCCACACAGCATGAACAAGCGAGATGATACCTCCCGCCTACCAGCCATTTGGAAACCCGCCCTCATTGACAAACGACTCCCTAACACAAAAAAATGATACCAGACCCACACTCACAAAAACCACACAGGAGGTCACCACCAAACATCCACGCAAAAAACAAACCCAAAGCCACACTGACTATGAGGCACGACCACAAACCAGAAGCCAGACCACAGCTGCATCATTAGCCACTTTAAACACCCCCCAATCCATACATGAAGCAAACTGACACCCTCCATGAAGAGGAAGCACGACCACGAACGCGAAGCCAAGGAATGGCAGGGCAGCCCAAAATCTTGAATCCCTCTGCAACTCAGACTAACCTGAGCACAACCAAACAGAACACTCCCCCAGCCAATCAGAGCACAGCAACCCCCCAGCCAATCAGAGCACAGCCAACCCCCCAGCCAATCAGAGCACAGCCAAGCCCCTAACCAATCAGAACACACCTCCACCCAATCAGAACACAGCCAAGCTCCCACCCAATCAGTTCATACCTCCACTGGCAGTTAAAAGGAAGAAACAGCCAAGACCACATACTGCTGCTCGAGGCACGAAGCTGAAAGCACCAGCCTGAAGATGACGAATGGGACTTCGTCGAAACGTTGCCAAGACACTTCCAATTTTACGCGGGAGAAAACCCGAACAACCAAAGACCTATATATATATATATATATATGTATGTATGTATGTATATAATCCACTTGTGTCTTATTAAGAAAGAGTTCTTATAACAGTGAAAGCAAGAACTGCTGTACAGTAGTACAATACTCTACATGTTGATAAGATCATTAGAAGACTTCTGGTGGCACAGTGGTTAGATGGGAGTACTCTGCCGATAGCATGGAGTTCAATCCTGATGGGACTAGAGGTTAACTCAACTTTCCATCTTTCTGAAGTCCATAAAATGGGAACCCAGATTGTTGGGGGCAATATGCTGACTCTATAAACAGCTCATAAAGTTCTATAAAGCACTATGCAGCGGTATATAAGTCTAAGTGCTATTGCTATTGCTATAATAAGATCTGAAAAGGGAAGAATTTTGACTAAAAGAATGAAAGAGAACTTTGATTGAAAGGCTTTTTATTTATTCATTCAATTTCTATAGCTGCCCATCTTAGTCAATGACTCTAAGCAGCTTACAATTAAAAAAATACGTTACAGTTAAAAATACTAAAAACATTTTGAAACAACAAAAATAAAAAACACTAAAAACATACAGATTACATACACATGGGAGCAAAATATTTGGCCAGTTAGCAGTACAGCTAGGAAATGGGGCCCTTAACATATGCAACATCCCAGATCATAAACATAGCCAGGTTTTTAGTGCCTTATAAAAAAGGCTAACATGGTGTGGGGCCATTCTAATCTCCAAAGGGAGGATGTTCCATAGAGCAAGGGCCACTGCAGAAAAAGCTCATCTTTTTCTCCCCACCAGCTGAGACTCCTTGACTGATGGGATCTGCAGCATGCTCATTCTGCTTGATCTGGTTAGATGATAGAGATTCTTGGAAAAAGGCAATCCCTCAGGTAAAAGCCATGTAGTGTTTTAAAGGTAACCACCAGCATCCTGAATTGTACCCAGAAATGCACCAATAACCAATGCAGTTCACATAGAGGTGGTTATATGTGTGCCATGTTTCTGGCACAATTTATTGCCTGCACAGTCACACTCTGCACCACTAGAAGTTTTCAAATGGTCTTCAGAGGCAACTTCATATACAGATGTGCTATAGTCATCTAACCTAGTGGTTAGTCAAGTCCTCCCAAAACAGGTATTGATGCAGCTAGCCCACAGTCCAAAGGTGTGCAAAGGCTGCCACCTGTTTTTTGAGCAGAAACCATGAGTCCTGGGGGACCCACACATTGCACACTGGGACAACCTGGGGCAGTGCAACTCCACCCAGAATCAAAAATGGAAGAACCTTGTTTCTGGGGATCCAAATACCCACAGCCACTCCACCTTGCTAGGGTTGAGTCAGAACTTGTTTCACTCCATCCAGTCCCCAACAGCCTCCAGACACTGGGATACGACATCCACATCATCACTCAAAGGGTAGAGATATAAAGCTGGGTGTCATCTGCCAGTATGTCAGTGGATAACAAATGAATGAATAGTGAATAATATTTGAAAAGTAAAGTATGGTTTATATTGGACAGGAGTATGCAGACCAGAATTTTGCCCTTCAGCAGGTCATTGAGAATGTATGAATGTGAGAAAGAAATATTATTGTATGATGGTTGCTTTTGAGACAGTAAATGAGCTTGAATTATGTTTGCTGGAGATGTAATTAGATTGCAATTGAATTTTGATTGCTAAATGCTTTGAAGTGTATTTGATGAAAATAAAATATTTGTGAGAATAAATAGGATGCATAATGAATGATTAAAATTGAGCAAGGTGTAAGATGTTTAAAGCATTTGTAGATAAATTACAGTATATGAATGTTTATGGTGATATTAGAAATGTGTTTAGTCTAGACATGAATGGATGTGGAAAATACATGACATGTATTTCAGAATGTAGACAATATTATGTTAGGAGCTTAGCATTTGTAACAGTGAATGTTACTGTGATGCTAATATTACTATAAGTTCTAAGTTCAATAATGTTCAAAGTACAGATCTGAAAACTAATGAACAGAAGACCATGTGCATTTGACGACCACTTCTACAGATTGTGGAAAGCAACCTAAACAAGCAGGTGAATTTTGCTGTGTAAAATCTATAGAATGTTAGTGTGTGGCCTAAGGAATAAATGAAGGAAGCAAAAGTGGATATGAAAGTATATTTATTTCAACTTTCTTACATGCAAATAAAAGCTAGAAATATTGGAAGGCAAAAAAGGTAAGTCAAATGTGGTAGCATTAGTGTATCAGAGGTCTCCAACTTTTCTCGGTTGGTGGACTGGAGAGAAAGTGAGGGCGAAACATTTTACACGCATGTGTGCGCACACACACGAACAGGGCTGCAAGCATTTGTGATATAAAAAGGGTGGTGCTTGCGCCTGCGTGGCACTCACTAGCATCACCCCGTTTTTGCCAAGCAGTGCCCTGTTTTTGCCGCATGGCACCCCATTTGCATAGCGGCGGTGCAAGTGGGGGTGAGTTTATGCACACTTGTGCACACTGGCCAGCTTGTTCCATGGCCCAATGGCCAGGAAGCCACAACCTGGTAGTGGGCCACAGCCCAAAAGTTGGCCCCTGGTATAGATATATGTGCTCAAAGGAGACAAGGCCTAAAGGAAATGAGGGATTGAAAAATGTTGGTTTGTTTTATTTTAATTTGTTTATTTATTAAATTTATATGCTGCCTGTCTCACTATCCAAAGTGACTCTAGGTCAGGGGTGTCAAATTCAATTTCACTGAGGGCCACATCAGCATTATAGTTACCCTGGGGGGGGGGTTGGTGTGGCCAGAGTGGGTGCAGCCTACTGGGTGGGTGTGGATGGAGTGGGTGTGGCCTACTGGGTGGGCATGGCCAGTTCTACATTCACGTCAAGGGTGCCTGTGGGGGCCTGGGCAGGAGTGGGACAGATCTGAGGTTTTATTTGCATGTAACAAGGGGGTGGGACCAGGGCAAGTGCCAAGGCATGGTCCACCGGGGCAAGTGCCAAGATGGCCACCACAAAATTGTACATTGGCTCCTGGCTGGCCAGGGCCAGGGCCAAGGCAGTGGGGGCCGTTCCCTCACTGTTTCCAGGATGGCTTCGCAGGCCGCATGAAACCACTTCGCAGGCCGCATCTGGCCCCGGGGCCTTATGTTTGACATGTCTGTTCTAGGTGGCTTACAATGGCATAGGCTAAATACAAAATTGAGTAACAAGAATAAAATCAATATGTTCAGGTTTTATTGTAATGTTAAAAGAATGAATGAAGACTGAATCCCAAATATACGAGGGAAGAATAAATATACCCTTCATACATTGCTTCACACACAGCATAATAACATTGTTATGCCATGTGCAAAGCATGTCCAAATGAGAATATGGACAAGATGAAAGCAAGCATGGCTTTCCAAGTTTTGAAATAGGGGATGATGTTAATATAAACTAAGATCTTTTTCTTGTATTTCTTTTGCTAATTACTTCTTAATTGTTTTGTGCACCTTGTATTGTGCTGCTTATCCATAAGAAAATAGTTTGAGGGTTATGCACATAGATAGGAAAAAAAGAGAACATCAAGGAAAATTACATTAAACATCTATAAGGAATGTATATTAATAACATGCATTAGGAAACATTAATATAAACTCTCTATATATGAATTGTTTTATATATATATATATATATATATATATATATATATATATATATATATACACATACATATATACATACATACATACATACATACATACAAAACATATACCCAACAATCACAAAACAATGTTATATTTTCATACAATATAAAACTGATCAAATGTAATTTTTTGAAAAAAAAAATTATTAGATTATTATCGTGCCTTTATTACTTTATAAGTAATTCAACATACCTAATACTTCTTCCACCTGTTTTCCCAACAACAGCAACCCTTTGAGATGGGTATAACTGAAAAAGAGTGACTGGTCCAAAATCATTCAGCCAGTTTTCATGCCTAAACTGGGACTAGAACTCACCATCTTCTGGTTTCTAGGTCAGCACCCTGAACCACTACATCAAACTGGCTCAATGCAATTTAATTATTTAAATTATTGATTTAAATAAAAATATTAAAAATTATCATGGAACCATAACCCAATAAAATATTTTTTAAAAAGCTGCAATTAACATGAAAAAAATGTATGAACTAAAATTCTAGTAAAATTCCAGCAATCATAACAATGAAAACTGTATCAAAGATCCCCAGACAGGGCTGACACTTCAGACAGTGGTAGAACACAGAGTAAGGTGTCCTTCAAAGATTGATGTTGACAGGTTTAAAGGCAAGGAGGGAGCAATTTAAATATCTTGTCTCTAAAGTAATTATACATTTAAGGGTAAGTATCAAAATCAGGCTTCAGTATTTCATATGGGCTGATATTCAGAATGCTTTTCCAGCTCTGTGGAAAAAATGTTATGGTAATTTAATCTGGAGGTGATGAAGAACAGGTATCTAATCATTCAATTTTCTGTCCCAGCAAATAATGAAAAGGCTGATAAAAATCAATTTGAATTCCCGGCAAGCAGATATTCATACAATTAAGTAAACAGATGCTTAAATACAATGACTTGAAGGACTATTGGCTATATATTATGAAACTACCCTCTAACAGCAACATTATAAAACAGGCAGGCTGGCATCTTTTGTCTTGTGTGTTAATTCTCACTGACTATTATAGCTGCTCAGAAGGTATCCAAAAGGGACAAGGCTCTTCACCAAAGATTGCTGGGCAAGTAGTAGAACAACTCATTCCTTACATGTGCAAGATCATAAACCAACCAAGCCATGAGGGCAACAAAAGCAGATATTATGACAGCCACTGTTGACCCGCAATTCTTCTCCTTTCATTACCAGGGAAATATACTGATAGTTCTTATCTTAAAAACCACAACTGGACCCAAAATTTCCTTTGCAAGAGAGTTGTTAAGTAAGTTTTGCCCCTTGTCACAGGTGTTAAGTGAATTAGTGCAGTTGTTAAGTTAATAACAAGGTTGTTAAGTGAATCTGGCTTACCCATTGACTTTGTCAGAAAGTTGCAAAAGGTGATCAGGTGACACTGGGACACTGCAACCATCATAAATAGTTGCCATTTGCCAAGCATCTGAATTTTGATCACGTGACCATGGGGATGATGCAATGGTCATACGTGTGAAAAATGGTCATAAGTCACTTTTTTCAGTGCCATTGTAACTTTGAATGGTCACTAAATGAATGGTTGTTAAGTCAAGGATGCTGCCTTGATGGGGAGAGAGAGAGAGCCTCAAGAACAAAAGTACAAATTACACACCTCAGGGTTTTTTTCCTTCATGTCACTGGCCTTTGCCAGAATCTCTTTAAAACGGGTGTCAAACTCGCGACGTCAAATGACGTGTCGCGACATATCGTGACTTTTTTTCCATTGCCAGCAATGGGGTGGGCGCGGTTTTGGAATGACACATCTGGCCCGTGGGCCAGCAGTTCGACACCCCTGCTTTAAAGCATGCTGTATAACTGCTTTATAACTGTTCTTGGCCTGGCCCTTACATTCTATTGTTTCCTAAATGCACAGAGCTTTGTGCATTCCAAAAGATCCACAAAACTCTTATATTAGAAGGAAAATGCCAAGCAAATGTTTCTCTTCCTTATTATGCAAGAGTTAAAGACAGGAATATATCCAATGTGCATCTGATTTTTTTTTAATCTATTCATATATACAAGTACATTAATTAATTTATTCTGACAGGCCTATACAAAATAATGTTGCTTTGTGGGGGGCATGCAGATTTCATTTTGACCTTGAGCATTTTATGCTGTCACCATTATTTTCCATCTTCTTCCATTATATGGTAGCACATTGGGGCAGGGATAACCACTTCTGCTTCTTCCGTTGATAATGGATGATACATCTTAAGATATTGAAGACTATTTGAAATAAAAGAAAAAGAAAAAGCTGTTGATCTCGGGCGACCTTTCAGTGTTAACCCTTCTTCACAGTTTAATAAAAAAAATATGACATTTTAAAAAAATACTGCTTTGATTCTAATCTCTACTTGTAAAACCCACTTTCCTCTCAGCCTCTGTAAATTATGTAGCATTTTAAATAATGTGATAATCCTTGCCAGCAAAAGTACAGTATAAAATTAAATGGAAGAGAAAGTAGGAGACCATTTTCTGCCACTTGCTGTTTTAAACAGATACTTCTATCACCCAGTTATTTGGATATTTTATTCATTAATTCAAAAACTCCTTAGAAACTTATATTGGCAAGCAAAGTGAAAAAGATCCTATTACACTACTGTATGACTAGTTCAATGCAACCCCATTTGGGAATGTATTAATTATGCATTCAGTGGAAGATGATACTGTAGGTTTCTCTGAGAATATGATATAGAGTGGTATATAAATATTTTAAATGAGTCCAAAATTTAAAACTCAATAACTTGGGTAGGAAATTGGGAAAGAAATAGAAGATTCCAATTGGTGATACTACTACTACTACTATAGGACAATTCTGAACTTATCATCAGAACAACTGACTTTGATTAGGACTTTACAGTATCTTGTTGCAGTACTGGTTCTCAGTATTAATTTGAGGAAGGTATTGTGTAGGAAAGAATTAGCTGATACATTGAATGTCCCTTTGAAGAGGAACTTAGCCATGTGAGGTTCTTTAGTTGGGAACATAATTTCAAAATCAGGAGTGGATAGAAAGGGCCTTCCAAGTTACATTTTCAAACTTTAGAGGAATAGTCAGAATTTCTAACTGACAAATATATTTAAGATACATATCTTATCTGGAAAATACAGCAGTCTCTTGTAGAAATGACATTCTGGGTGGTGAAGAGCTGGCTTTTCCTCCAAGCTTTGAGATAGGGTGAGAACAGAGTTGGAAGAGAGTCTTGTGGATTGCTTCAGGGAAGTTTAATTGTGGCACCAGGTTTCTCTGCAGATAATCACAATTGAAGGTTTAAGTTAAAACTGTAGCAGTATTCTTATCAAACCTATTTGAGATAAAAAATTTCCCTAACATATTAAATAGAAGATCTTATTTATTAAGGTGCTAATTGGTCATTAAAATCTAACTGACTGAAGAACTGTCTCTATTGTTACCAACTTCTTCAGCCATTAACATTTACCTCTTGACGGTGTTTATGCTGTCAGTGCATCTATTTTATAGATGGGTGAAAACTGTCTTCTGCATTATTCTCAATGCAGGAATTGTTTTTGGGCTACATAATGCGTTCTTTTGTGGAGCAATTTGGCTTCAGTCTCTCACCATTTAGAACATCCGAGAAGAGAAATATCTCCTCTTAATAGCTGATTTTAGTGTTAGCAGCATTTTGTATATTTTGTACTGTTTTTATGGTATATTTTATTTATGATATTTTAAAACTTTGTGAGCCACCTTCAGTGCTCACCTTAGCAAAAAATAGAATATAAATGTTTGCCTTTTTTCTGTTTTGCAAACTGTTTTCCCTAACAGGTCTTTTTCCTTTTTCCTTTTTGTTTGTTTTTTTCAAATGTTCTTGTAACCTGGCACATTTGGAGAACTGGGAATTTAAAATGATAATTCAACTTTATTTGGGGAATTTTTGCTGCAAAAAACTGATATTAGATCAGTTTTCATTCAGATGCAAATTGCACACATTTCTCACCAATAATGATTCAGACGCCTAAGCTGTTCTGATTTGTGTGTGTGTGTTTTTTAAAGTGCTAATTTATATTAAAAAGTCCAAACTGAATTGCCAACTGGGTCCTCCTATTCTGAGATCTCAAATAAAATGTCCTTCGGTGGAATCTCTTCTCTGACCCAGAACAATGGTATGTCAAGACACTGCAAGAAATAAAGTTAAGGGCATTGTGGAAAACTAAATGAAGGTCTATATCCAGCCCAGAAAGGGGAAGGATTTATACAGGTAGTGCTTGACTTATGACTATTTGCTTACTGACCATTTGAAATTATATCATTCTCCCCAAAATGTACTTATGACCCCAATTCAAAGTTCGAAGGCCACCCTCCTGCAATCATATGATCTTATTTTGATGCTCGGCAATCGATCTGCATTTATGGCTGTTTGCAGCATCCCACAATCACATGATCACCATTTACAATGTTGTTGGGTTTTTTTGCCAGAAATCAACATTTACTTCCAGTTCCCTGCAAAAAAACGCCCCTTGCTGACAATGTGTTCATTCAATGATCACGGTGTTTGCTTAATGACCATTGCGTTCACTTAATGGTAGTTGCAAAAAAATAATAATCATATAATCCGGTTGGTCACATGTGTAACTTGACTTGCGACTGTCATGACATACGACAGAAAATATTTATCATATTTATCATCTGTCTGTTTGTCTGTCTATCGAATGTCACAAGAAAATATAAAATATTTTGTGCTGATCCACCTTTTTTCATTTAGTGTCAAGTTCTGCCAAACGTTTGTCTGATGTAACTGTGAAAGTCCCTGGGGAAGCCAACATCTCCCTTACCCAAGGTGTTATAAAGAATTTACAAGATATTGATTCTGCATCTTCACAAGATCATATTCCAAAATTAGAAACAATCTTTCATATAGCAAGATATCCCTTAACTATTGATATCCAATCTCCACTCAAAGAAAAAGTGGTGCCTCTGTCTCCTATACCATCTATAGGAAAAACCTTTCCATTCAGCAAAGTGAAAAATGGCACACAGGGAGCCCTTCTTCAAAAAAATGAAGCAGGAGCTGCTAAAATACTCTCAGACTATGAACTACAGATTCAAGCAGATATCACAAGGAATACCTCCGCTCAAGAAGACATGGGCACAAAGCTGCATGCTATTCAACAGAGCCATACCTCAACTGATCTGACACCTTCTGGAAAATATCTTGGGATTTCAGCTACCCAGACTAATTCTGACCATGGTTCTAAAGCAAAGCATTTGAGACAGTCCGTATGGACCACACTGTCTTCTTTCCATTGGAAAACATCATTTTCTCTTCGTGTAAATCAGCGTAGCCAGGCACTAGAGAGCTCTGTGCAGTCAAGAATTTCAGGAAGGACTGCTTCATTCAGAAAGCCTTATGCCTCAGGTGTAAACCATTTGGCAATTGACTGGAGATCACTTAATAAGCAACTCAACTGTGCACATATGCCATGTTTCCCTGGTGTGCCCTGTGAATCAACAAAGGATCAGGCATTCAAATGTGGACCCTGCCCCTTTGGATACAGTGGCGATGGAATACAGTGTTATGGTAAGAATTTTTTGAGGGGGCAGAGAAAGGGGAGGAGAGATTACTAGCACTCTCTACATCAATTCATGATTAGTTCTTGGGGGTATTGAGAATATTAAAATGTCCTGTTAAACATATGTAGCCTGGAACACCACATATGTTACTACATTTAAAAAATTATTCCAACACTTGTGTTAGAAACTATAGGAAAAGAAATGACCAGAAGACTTTGAAAAATCTAGTGAATAATTTAAGTTTTGATGTCAGTCTTCTCAAACTTTCTCATGCTATTCCCATATTAGCAATAAATATATACCTATAATTGTTAAATATAAATACATTGTACCTTGAGAGTGTCACTTATAGTCAAAGATGAGAGATATTCTTGTAGATTTTTTTTAGTTATATTTAGGAAACATTATTTCATATTTTTTTACCTTGATGAAAACAGCATTGTTAAGATGGAGAATGTGAATACTGTATATAGTTTGGTATATTCACTTACATGATATTAATAAAAAGTTATTTACTTTGAAATTTTTTTTAAAAACGGAACACAGCTTTGTAGATAAAAAGTGAAATATGCCTGTTCAGTAACTAGTATTGCATAAAATACAAAATATATCAGTGTCAGGTATCTGGGTTTTTTTTATTTTCAGTCTCATGGATCATGTAATAGTATTATATAAATAGTATTATAGTATGAAAAGTAGTACATGAGACAATTATTTAAGGGTAGCAAATTGGACAAACGTATATGAGGGAGGAAAAGCTGAATTCTTCAAAATTTAGGAGTTTCAGCATATTAGCTATAGAATTATATGATCTGGCTAGAAATGGAATATCTGTCAATTAAAAGAGTATGGCATAAATGAAAGTAGTACAATGTACCATAATTTTGTATTAAGGTAATATGTATGACTTAAAAGCAAAAACTTTGCTTTTAAATTCTATCGGTAAAACGCTGAAGAGAAAATTAGTCTATCATTTAAAATACTGTACATGACTTCAGGGCACATAACCACAGTGCATATTTCTGAGGGAGAATGTTAATTTGGCTGGTTAAATTAAAAAATGAACGAAATGTTTTAAAGGATCACAGTGCTGAAACCTGTCTAATAATTTGGCAAAATGACTTTCTTCTGTTGTTAGGGTTAGACTTTAATTGTTTTCCACATGCTTCTATATTTTCAACTTGCTTATCCAATAAATTTGCCTAAATCTAAATCCATTTATTGGGAATATACAATACATCAGTCTGTATATAAAAAACACTTGACATGATATATATTTATCGCTTAACAATATAGTCAGTGTTAAACAAGATGGCAATTGACAAGACTAAGGAATGCTAAGTTTGCTTCTTTGACACATTAGTGTCAAATCTATCAAACACATTTTGTAAATACTTATGCCTATACATTTTCCCCTTAAAATTTACCACTTATATTCGACATAGAATAATAAACAACCATCAGATTTCAACTCAAGATTTTCAATAATTTCTCATACCACATATCCTACTGTTCTTTGCCATATGAAATGTACTAGGCCCATAAAAATGAATTCATTTCCTGAGGTAAAAACTTCCAAGTTACAATTCAGATTTTTTTTCCTTAGTAATTTCATGCATCCTGTGCTAGTAACCCTGTACTAGTAAACACAAACATGTGTAATTTTTTAGCTCAGGTTTTTCTCTTACACACCCTTATCCCTCTGACAATTTCCTGCTTAGCTTTGTGTTCCAGAAATTGCAAATCAGGAGGATCATAAGTTTGACTTAATAATATTTTTCTAGATAAAAATAGTGATACAAAACAAATTACAAAATGGAATCAAATTCTAAAATTAATACTATAAATTTATAAATCAATTCTTGATGTATGAGGACTTCAAAGAACTATTGTCTAAATAAATGAGGATTCTTTGCCAGGCCAGTGGATGGGAAGACATATAGACTAATTATATTATAATCCACAACTAATTCTGATAATCAAGAAAACCCATTTTTATTATAAATGCAAAGAAAATAATTGTATTTTATTTATGCTTCTTCATCCTCCTGAAAAGAAGTATTCTATGGTAGGTTTTGATAATCAACTATCTAAATATACAAATATAAGAATTATAACTACTTTCCGCAAAAGAAGACTAAATTAGGATAAATATTTATCACTAGAGTAAATGTTATTCATTTGTTGTTTTGATTTGTGCCTTGCCTTTCTATTCTAGTGAATATTCAAGGTGGCTAAATAATAAGAATAAAGCATAAAGTAAAATTAATAGTAAAATTAATACTAAAATCAATTAGCAATTACGAACTTAGCAAAAGAGGGATATTTTACAGATGTTCTAAATGCTGAGAAATTGGAAGGAAAATATAAAATCCAACAGTTCCATATCTGAGAACAATACAAGAAAAGGTCCTATTATAGGTACGAGAAATAACGGTTTGGGGAGGGGGTGATACTCGAAAGGGTTTCGTGTACAAATCTCAATAGCTGAACAGCTTCATCATGGGAAAGTTAATCTCTATAATAGGCCCTACATGTGTGCTCAGTAAGCAACTGTTGATCTTGCAGTACCAGTAGTATATAGTTCTGTACCTTGTACAGGTTGGCAGCTTAGCTGGTACAATTTGTACAAGCTGCTGTTTCTGCACATTTTTAAAAATAAAATTGGCATTACTATTACACATAGAATGTGTAGTAGTAATGCCAATAAAGTGGAACCAAGGCTTTAAGAACCAACACTAAATTTATTCAGCCTAGAAGCCCGCCAGCACTCTTATATTGTGAATTTGCTTTTTCAGAGGGAGAGTTTCACCATCTCCAAGACTTCTTTTCCTATTTACCAAAAGTACCTTGGTTTCTCTGGTTTTAATTGAGTAGGTTCTCCCTTATCCTCCCAATTATCAGATTTAGGCAATGCTTAACATATTGATTGCTCTTTCAGTTAACTGATAAGAAGCAATACTGATGACACCACACTCTAAATCTCTTCATGACCTTCTCCAGCTGCTTAATGAATAAGATGCAAGATAAGATGCAACCCTGTGGAACACCACAGGTCACCAGCCTAAGTGTCGAGCAATTATTTCATTATGTCAACTCCTAGCATCAGACTGAGCCATTGTAAATCTGTGTTCCCAAAGACCAATCCCCCAATTGAAGGAGAAGAATATTGTGGCTGATAACAACGAACACTTGAGAATTCCAAGGCACTTAGCATTTCCCCAAACATAATCAAAGCAGCTTCTGTTTGGCTAAAAGCCTGATTGAATTAGATTCAGATAATTAGAATCCTCATAAGCATCTGGAGGGCAAGACGACTACCTTCTCAATCATCTCTCCCAGAAATTACATTTATGAGACAGGCCCATAATTGGTAGATACATCATTCAGGCAGTGGTGGGATTCAAATAGGTGAACAACCGGTTCTCTGTGTGGATGCCGCTTCTGGAAGTCCATTCTGGGTCTCGGCAACAAAAAATTAGCTACCGGTTCTGCTGAACTGGTGTGAACTGGCTGAATCCCACCACTGCATTCAGGTCATCTTAGAAGTGCCTCCTACAGGCAGGGAGAAACATCTTTCATCTGAGGAAACATTGCTTATTTCCAAGTTGTGCTAACTAATTGAAATAAATAAATAAGATCTTATGTAACTTGGGCACATCCCTATATAAACTACTCTTCATGTGGTATTTTTGACAATGACTTGAACCCATCTAAAACTATCTATGACATTGGTTTCACATAGTTATCCTGCATTTTCAGATTATCAGTCTCATCCAAACAGAATATGCTGGGCCAGGTACTAATAGAGACTACTTCATGGCTGTCAACGAAGAAATGAAATTCTAGATTGTTCTTGATTGGACAATCTCAGCATGCACATAATAATAATCCTCCTGGACAAGAAGCCTAGGATAATCTAAAAACATATTAGAGATCATTCATTCATTCATTCGTATCCTGCCTTTATTATTTTTACAAATAACCCAACGTATCCAGCACACTTCCTCCTCCTATTTTCTCCATAACAACAATCCTGAAAGAAGGCTTGGGTTAAGAGAGAATGACTACCCAAAGCACCCAGCTGGCTTCCATGGATACGGTAGGACTTGAATTCATGGTCTCCTGCTTTGTACCTTGGTACCTTAACCTTTACACCATTTTAATTTCCTTATATAGTTTGTAATGTGAATGAAAGGGCAGCCAATCATTAATCTCCCATTCTTTCCTGCAATAATCTACTGGTTCTTTCCTACCATATTTAGCTTTGGTCTGTTCAGTCCCAGAATATTTTCTCTTCTTCACTTTTCCCAAAGAGTGTGTTCTTGAAATAGCCAACAGTATTTCTCCCACACTTTCCTAGTACCCACAAAAATTTTTGTGGTGCAGAGAGGAAACAAGAGGGTAATTTCAAGCCCCAGGCATCTGATGTACTTAATCAAAAGCTGATCCTGTGAGCAATCTGTTTTCCACAGGTAACACTAAGGCAAACAATGGCAGGCAGCAGCTAGATGAGGGAGCATAGTTTCATTTTCACTCTCTCTGGCCCAAATGGCAGTTTTATTTTTGGTGTCTACTTGCTGGGAACTGTTAGTAGCTAACTAGAACACACTAGCCACAATTTAAGTCATACTTAGAAATGTTTTCATCAAATAGAACGGGCCCTCATTTGTATGCCTAATATGACTCTTAGAATACTGTAATGGAATATACTTATATTGCTCAAACCACTGGGAAAATCAGTTTCTGTTAGACAAAAATTGCAATTTAGTTTGCTACCATTTGTCCAACCTCTTTATAATCTATTATAATTCCTTGTATTGTTCCATATAGTTAATGTGTACAGCCTTTTTCACTGGCTCAAAACATGAAACATTCTTGATTATGCAGCTTCATACATCTGCTAATAAATTAGGATTCAGTTTGAATTTGTACTTTGATGCAAAGAGTAGATTTGATTCAAATTTGCAATCTGATGATTCAGTTCAAGGGTGTATGTACATGTGCAGAAGTCCATCAGGTCTCTGAGTGACTGAAAGACAATGAATGGAACTGATTTGATTATTCATTTCAAAGAAGTAATTTCATCCAATCATCTTAAAAATTAAATGTTTGAATGGAAGCTTTGCACAAACTTAGCAATTACTCACCTCCAGACAAAATGGGCGGCACATAAATCTAATGAATAAATACTTATGCTAGACATTGATAAATAATTTATTTTGGCTACTATTCTCCAAGCACCATTCCCATACAATATAAATCTATTTTAAATTGTGAGATTGTGACAATAGCAGTGCCTGTGATCAGTAATTTTATTAAACTCTCTAATGAGATGTATTTAGAATAGGTTGGTTATTTATTCAAGTAACTTCAGAAACTGAAGACTGGTTTACCTTCATTGGAGAACATCCAAAGTAACAAGCTTAATTATTTTACAAGTTGCTTCATTCCAGGCACTATAAGTTCAGTCATGCACATATATTGAAATGGATCTTATTTCAGTGTGTTTATTTTTAAATGTAAAAAAAAAAACATCCACAAATACTCAGCAGAGTTGTAAGTGAGAGAGCTGTAAACATGGCATGGTATTTTTTTTAAAAAAAAAATACATATGAAAAACCAATTTAAAAGACTTCTGTTTAGAAGCAAGAAATATATGTGTAATTTATCTTGTGTCTTGTTTCTTAGTTTCATAGTGCATAGAACTCACATAATAACTAATTCATCTAATAGCAGTGTGGAAGACGGAATACCTATAACAGTGATGGCGAACCTTTTAGAGACCGAGTGCCTAAACTGCAACCCAAAACCCACTTATGCATCGTCGGGTGCTGGGTGGGTGTGGCCCATTGGGTGGGCATGGCTGCAGTGGTAACCACAGACTGGGTGGGACTAAAAAGTTCAATCAATAAATTCCAACTCTGCAAGATCTTTTTTTTTCCCGCAAGAAGTTGAAATTGACTGATTGAACCTTTTTTTATATATACACGCAGAGGCCTAAAGTGAAAAGGTTTTATAAAACCCATCTGAAGGCCTAGGACTGAGGTGACGGTGTGCATGCCCACAGAGAGGGCTCTGAGCACCACCTCTGGCACCCATGCCATAGGTTTGCCACCACTGATCTATAAGTTTTCTCCTGGGATTGAGTAACTGTTGTATGATTCAGAGAAAAGATGTATTTGGTTTAAGAAGTGCTGCAATCACATTGTCCTATAGTTAAAACCTGTTTTGTCTTTGAATCCAAAGCATTCTACAGGATTTTTTAAAAAATCCTTACTTTAAAATAATTTCTTTTGAATTAAGTGGAACTTACTTCTAAATAAATCAGCATTACAGCCAAAGTATCACAATATGCTTTTGCAGAATATTTATTTGCTTATCATTTTCTACCAGCATTATAATATGAGAACAAGAATAGCTTTAAAAAAAAAACCTATGAAAGTCAAGGTCATGGGAATAAACTATGCCGATAGTTGGAAAGTTATTTATCCAATTACATTATATATTTTTTTGAAAACTTTATACATATTTTTCATACATTTTTCTTACATTATCATCAATTGCCACATGAAAAGTATGGAAGCAGCAAGAAGAAGCAGGCAGGTAAAGATCACAGGAGAAAGCTTAGCTTCTTTATATGAAAGTATATCAAATAATAACTCAAATTATTTTGACTAATAAAATGCAATATTCTTTAAAACACAAAATATAATGAGAAGATAAGAAAACTAGCACAGGCGTAATGTTTAGATATATTTTCTTGTACACTAAGCTTTATTAGAACATTCTGACAAAAAAATATTTCACCAGACCATGATCCACTCGAATAAAGTTAAAAACTTTCCCAAATTCATCAGTAAATAAGAATGAGAATTAGAAACAAGACTCTAATAATCTCATTTTTCATCCTAGATCTATAGAGACGTCTAGTAATCACCCATTGTCCTGAAAAAAAAAATTGATTATTTAGGGAAAAAAACATTCACAATTATTTTTTTTCCAACTTTCCTGCACAGTGATATTACACAACTTTATATCTATAGGCACAGTATTATTAATTACTGCCTTAATCCCTACCATCTAATCACAATTCAGCTTCAATGCTTGGGACTGAAACACTCATCACTTTGATTTTACAGACAACTAGAGAAGCTATGATTTTTTGGGGACATCATTTAAGAGATATTTCCTTCCCTAAACAGAGAAACCGTGTGACCAAGGGTGGGCAAAAAAGCAGTGGGTGCAAGAGTGATTTCCAACTTCCTGCTGGATTCCCCACTGAGTTTTCTTGTGGGAAGCTGGCAGAGAGCTTTGGAAATCCCCTTTCCTCCGTCCCTAGAATTCCTGCTGGCTTCCCCATTTACTTTGCTTGTCGGAGGTTTGCAGGCACAACATCAATGGGGAAACTAGCAGAACTGCAAATTCTAGGGAAGCAGCTAGGCAAGTGGCAGGGGTGCTGAAGCAACCACGACTTCCCCAAATTTAATTCACATGGGAGCAACGGGTTCCAGCATTCTGAAACCTAGCCCATTTGAGGTATCTTGGTTCAATCATTATTGCCCTATGATGTATCATTTTGCTCAATTAAGGTTTTAGTATTACATAGACAAAGCAGAGATATGTCAGTGGTAGAACATAGATCAACAGGCTCCTCATTACAGTGGATCTATTCTAAATTCAGTTATCATTTTTTTTCTGTTCTTTTATATAGCACTTTGTGATCCACTGTGTGAAAATGGAGGGACCTGTATCAGTCACAATATCTGTTCCTGTGCATATGGATTTGTTGGCTCAAGATGTGAAACACGTAGGTATACTATTATGTGTATGTAACTTTATCAATCTTTCCGCATTTTTGATAGATAATAAATAATATGAGAAAAGAAGAGAGCAAACTTTACACAACAGCAGTAATAATAATTGGGAAGGACTCAGTAGGTAGATAAAAATGCTAAACCCAATCTAGGCATCTGGCTGACTGTGTGACAAACCATAATTCTGACATTATTTTAAATCAAATCTAATCTAGTATGCAGCATGTAAGTCAATATTTCAATATTAATAAATACATTTAATACTCATATCTGATGCTGTGCTTTCCAAAACCACATTAACGCCATAAAATGTATTCAATCTTTTTCAATACTTGTAACAGCTCTCTTGCAGAGAAACATTGTTCATGGTAATGTTTGCGAGAATATAAAGGACTTGGGGGATTGCCATTAAGGGTCACGTTATTGTTCAAAACTTATACTAATATGTTAATAACTTTGAAATAATGTGCCTTTAAAACTAGTCACAATTTAATAGTACACATATATTACACTGTCTTAATTACATAACGTGATCAGTGATTGAATATCCTGTTGTCCTTGATCAGTTTTTTTAACACGTCTCTGCAAAGATGTCTACAATAAGTTTTTTTAAAAAATGTTTCTGTGTGAATCTGTTTCTGCGTTAAAAGAAAATACCGCTCATTAAGAAACAAAGAGGTTACATGACATTTGCATTTTAGTTTTAATAACATAGTACTTGAGAAGCTTTCAGTGGCTGCCCTGGATTTCAATCAGCATAATTTAAAGCAAAATTCAGGTTCTAATAATTGGTACAATTGACCTTGCCCTAATTTGTTTTTCAGTGGTTTGTAATAAGCACTGTCACACTGGTGGGAAATGTGTGGCACCGGATGAATGTCAGTGCAAGGCTGGTTGGAGTGGTCCTTTGTGTGAAACAGGTAAACATATGTTACTAAGAATTTCCATGAAGACACAGTATGCGATAATTCTCTTAAAGGTATAGCATGCAGCTTCTGTTACACACTTATCTGGGGCTGATATCAACTTCTCTCCCAAGAAGTGAGGCAAACCCCCAGTCTCCTCTGATCTTTTGGAAATGTCTGAAGACCTGGCTTTGCCAACTCTCTTGGAGCTCACAGTGAAGCACGCAGCCATGGGGCTGGTTAGTGCTCTTGAAGGCCCTCCCGCTGCCTTTTAATTAACTTTTATGTTGAATTTAACCATCCTTGGCTCTATTTAAAATTTTTGAAATTAATTTTTATATTTTTAGTATTTTATTTGTACCCCGCCCAGAGTCTCCCTCTGTGAGGAAGATAGATGATGTCTATATTTGATAGATAGACAGACAGACAGACAGACAGACAGACAGACAGACAGACAGACAGATAACATAGCTCTACCCATAACTATCATCCCGCACAAAAGTAACTTGTCTTTTATAGAGGACTGAATATTGTCCCTCTCCTTATCTTTGTAGGTGCCTAATTTGTTTTGAAGGCTAAACAAGATAATTCTTGGCACTATACTATACTATACTTTCATTTCGGAAGCACAAAAAGTACTTCCGTGATAAAAGGATTAACTAGTGACATTATCATTGCCTGGAGGATGCCCGGGGGGGGGGCTCCTTTCATGTCCCTGTTAATGAATTCCCCCAAAGTACCTATTTATCTATTTACCTTTACATGCTTTAGAACTGGAGATGGAGCAAATGATGGGCGTTCACCCTGTCACACAGCAGCATCCAGGCTTCGAATGCAGGCTTGCAAATTGTTGCACTCCTACATTTGACATATATGTATATTAAATTATCATACTTGCAATTGCCACAAGACACAGCATTCTAATATCAATTATCTGCACTCTTTGTTTGGATCTACTTGTGATTTCCATATATTTGGTGCAGTGGTCTGTTAGGCTATTCTGAAAACATTGAGCTAAATGCATTTTCTTTTGATTATTAAAAAAAATGGTGCAATAGACATTTTTAATGTAGTAGACATTTCTTAGTTTACATTCCTTGTTTTCATCAACAGCCAAATGTGAAGCCAATGTGGATGATTAAGTCTTAGGGCTGCATGTGGCCTCTGAAGCTTCTATTGGTAACCTTCAAATGTGTTTACTAAGTTGTAATATGACAGAAGGGAAAGTGTTTTATTATATGATTGAAGAGTAATAATTTTAACAGTATTAGTTTTAATGAAATAGAAACAAATGAAATCAAACATGTAATTTAATGTTAGCTAAACTTATAAGTTACTGGATCTATGCTTCCTGGAATATAGAATCCAGCAAATTATTCTAAGAAAAATACAACACTTAGCCCCAAAGTATTGTTATACATCCCAAACTCTTAAGGAAGGACCATACGTGGAAAAGCACATGTTTTGAAGATTTTTGTAAACTGTAATTACATCCCCAGATAATGCTGGCAAATATGCTTCTCTCCCAAATATCTGCAAATCACTATAAATGAAGAAGAATGGGTCCTTTTAATCTGCAAACTGCACTTTAATGCTAAATCTGATTTCATTCCATTCCACTTTCATTTTGTCAATTCATTTATGAATTGACAAACATTTCTTCTTCCCTTTGGCAATAGCAGTATACTGCAGTGGCCA